>NC_088240.1:100045995-100135995 GCF_036934945.1 Oncorhynchus masou masou | reverse complement strand
ACTATATAGGGGATAGGGTTGGTCCTGGTCTATAGTAGTGCACTATATGAGGAATAGGGCCCTGGTCTGCAGTAGTGCACGATATAGGGAATAGGGTGCCCTTTTGGGACACTACCTGTCACAGATAATGTGGTTATTGATGTTAACTACGTGGTTATTTTTGACATGTTTCTCTTATTAAATACTTTTGTTTTGTAAAAAAAAAAAATACATTTTTTTAAAGACTTAAAATGTTAGAATGATCCTTTAAGCAGAGCCTTCGAGACATTTGTTCACAGCCTTCGGGTCATGGGCTGTTAATAAGTTAAACGAGATCCCTCTCATGAAAGTAGGAAACGGAGAGGTTGATGGAACAGATGCGTTTCCAGTCGTTTGAAGGATATCAAGCATGTAATTCTGTTGTATTTCTCATCTACTGTTGTGAAGAGAAACAACGGCACATTTCTTTTTAGGTGTTTCGACTGGGGCATGTTAAACACGTTTCAATCTGGGGGGTTATTTTAAAAGGAGGGGTTTTGTTTTGGAGCAGGTTCCTGTACGTACGGTGCATGTGTGTGTTCGTGTGCTGATGGTTTTCAGTCGTGATTGACGAGCTTGTGGCCTCCCGCCCAGTGATGTTGTGAAAGTCACTGTGTTATTACGGAGAACCAACTTTTTCCTCTGGTTTGTCGACAGCAGCAAAGCTTTGTCGAGACAACAGCTCCTATGACCAGCTCAAGCCTTGCCACCGACCAATGGCAGGAAGCCTAGTGGTTAGAGCGTTGGACTAGTAACCGGAAGGTTGCAAGTTCAAATCCCCGAGCTGACAAGGTACAAATCTATCGTTCTGCCCCTGAACAGGCAGTTAACCCACTGTTCCTAGGCCGTCATTGAAAATTAAGAATTTATTCTTAACTGACTTGCCTGGTTAAATAAAGGTAAAATGAAAAATGACCATAGACCCATAGACCACCACACCATGATGTGCCCTGTTGAATGGGGTACAGTACTGCATGTTACTAGATATGTTGTGCTGTTCAACCACAACACAACCCCCTGTTATATTCAACCACAACACAACCCTGTTATATTCAACCACAACACAACCCTGTTATATTCAACCACAACACAACCCTGTTATATTCAACCACAACACAACCCTGTTATATTCAACCACAACACAACCCCCTGTTATATTCAACCACAACACAACCCTGTTATATTCAACCACAACACAACCCTGTTATATTCAACCACAACACAACCCTGTTATATTCAACCACAACACAACCCTGTTATATTCAACCACAACCCTGTTATATTCAACCACAACACAACCCTGTTATATTCAACCACAACACAACGCCCTGTTATATTCAACCACAACACAACCCTGTTATATTCAACCACAACACAACCCTGTTATATTCATCCACAACACAACCCTGTTATATTCAACCACAACACAACCCCCTGTTATATTCAACCACAACACAACCCTGTTATATTCAACCACAACACAACCCTGTTATATTCAACCACAACACAACCCTGTTATATTCATCCACAACACAACCCTGTTATATTCAACCACAACACAACCCTGTTATATTCAACCACAACACAACCCTGTTATATTCAACCACAACACAACCCTGTTATATTCAACCACAACACAACCCTGTTATATTCAACCACAACACAACCCTGTTATATTCAACCACAACACAACCCTGTTATATTCATCCACAACACAACCCTGTTATATTCAACCACAACACAACCCTGTTATATTCAACCACAACCCTGTTATATTCAACCACAACCCAACCCTGTTATATTCAACCACAACCCTGTTATATTCAACCACAACCCAACCCTGTTATATTCAACCACAACACAACCCTGTTATATTCAACCACAACACAACCCTGTTATATTCAACCACAACACAACCCTGTTATATTCAACCACAACCCAACCCTGTTATATTCAACCACAACCCAACCCTGTTATATTCATCCACAACACAACCCTGTTATATTCAACCACAACCCAACCCTGTTATATTCAACCACAACACAACCCTGTTATATTCAACCACAACACAACCCTGTTATATTCAACCACAACCCAACCCTGTTATATTCAACCACAACACAACCCTGTTATATTCAACCACAACCCAACCCTGTTATATTCAACCACAACACAACCCTGTTATATTCAACCACAACACAACCCTGTTATATTCAACCACAACACAACCCTGTTATATTCAACCACAACCCAACCCTGTTATATTCATCCACAACACAACCCTGTTATATTCAACCACAACCCAACCCTGTTATATTCAACCACAACACAACCCTGTTATATTCAACCACAACACAACCCTGTTATATTCAACCACAACACAACCCTGTTATATTCATCCACAACCCTGTTATATTCAACCACAACCCTGTTATATTCAACCACAACACAACCCTGTTATATTCAACCACAACACAACCCTGTTATATTCAACCACAACACAACCCTGTTATATTCAACCACAACACAACCCCCTGTTATATTCAACCACAACACAACCCTGTTATATTCATCCACAACACAACCCTGTTATATTCATCCTCAACACAACCCTGTTATATTCAACCACAACCCAACCCTGTTATATTCAACCACAACACAACCCTGTTATATTCAACCACAACACAACCCTGTTATATTCAACCACAACCCTGTTATATTCAACCACAACACAACCCTGTTATATTCAACCACAACACAACCCTGTTATATTCAACCACAACACAACCCTGTTATATTCAACCACAACACAACCCTGTTATATTCAACCACAACACAACCCTGTTATATTCAACCACAACACAACCCCCTGTTATATTCATCCACAACACAACCCTGTTATATTCAACCACAACACAACCCTGTTATATTCAACCACAACACAACCCTGTTATATTCAACCACAACACAACCCTGTTATATTCAACCACAACCCTGTTATATTCAACCACAACCCTGTTATATTCAACCACAACCCAACCCTGTTATATTCAACCACAACACAACCCTGTTATATTCAACCACAACACAACCCTGTTATATTCATCCACAACACAACCCTGTTATATTCAACCACAACACAACCCTGTTATATTCAACCACAACACAACCCTGTTATATTCAACCACAACACAACCCTGTTATATTCAACCACAACACAACCAACCCCATTACAAGGATCTGAGCCATGAATCTGGCCCTGAGACAAATATACAATGTATTCACACACACACACACACACACACAATACTCCATAGCGACAGCGCAACCCCATAGCGACAGGGCAACCCCATAGCGACAGGGCAACCCCATAGCGACAGGGCAACCCCATAGGGACAGGGCAACCCCATAGGGACAGGGCAACCCCATAGCGACAGGGCAACCCCATAGCGACAGGGCAACCCCATAGCGACAGGGCAACCCCATAGCGACAGGGCAACCCCATAGCGACAGGGCAACCCCATAGCGACAGGGCAACCCCATAGCGACAGGGCAACCCCATTGCGACAGGGCAACCCCATTGCGACAAAGCAAAAACAGGTTTTTATACATTTTTTAAAACTGTATTCAGACCCTTTACTCAGTACTTTGTTGAAGCACCTTTGTCAGCGATTACAGCCTTGAGTCTTCTTGGGTATGACGCTACAAGCTTGGCACACCTGTATTTGGAGAGTTTCTCCCATTCTTCTCTGCAGATCCTCTCAAGCTCTGTCAGGTTGGATGGGGAGCGTCGCTGCACAGATATTTTCAGGTCTCTCCAGAGATGTTCGATCGGGTTCAAGTCCAGGCTCTCGCTGAGCTCGTCAAGGACAGTCAGAGACTTGTCCCGAAGACCCTACTACGCTGTCTTGTCTGTGTGCTTAGGGTCGTTGTCCTGAATCCACTCCTGTGTTGCCATGGCTGTGTGCTTAGGGTCGTTGTCCTGAATCCACTCCTGTGTTGCCGTGGCTGTGTGCTTAGGGTCGTTGTCCTGTTGGAAGGTGAACCTTCGTCCCAGTCCTGAGCGCTGTGGAGCAGGTTTTCATCAAGTATCTCTCTGTACTTTGCTCTGTTCATCTTTCCCTCGATCCTGACTAGTCTCCCAGTCCCTGCCACTGAAAAACATCCCCACAGTATGATGCTGCCACCGCCATGCTTCACTGTAAGGATGGTGCCAGGTTTACTCCAGACATGACGCAAGGCATTCAGGCCAAAGAGTTCAATCTTGGTTTCGTCAGACCAGAGAATCTTGTTTCTCATTTTCTCAGAGTCCTTCTGGCAAACTCAAAGTGGGCTTTCGTGTGCCTTTTACTGAAAAGTGGCTTCCGTCTGGCCTCTCTACCATAAAGGCCTCATTGGTGGAGTGCTGCAGAGATGGGAGAACCTTCCAGAAGGACAAACTATAGTTTGTTAACAGGACATTTGTGGATTGGTTGAAAAATGAGTTTTAATGACTCCAACTGTGTGTGTGTGTGTGTCTATATATTACAAAAGTATGTGGACACCCCTTAAAATTAGTGGATTTGTCTATTTCAGCAACACTGTTGCTGACAGGTGTATAAAATCGAGCACACAGCCATGCAATCTCCATAGACAAACATTGACAGTAGAATGACCTTCCTGAAGAGCTTTCAATGTGGCACCTTCACAGGATGCCACCTTTCCAACATGTCAGTTCGTCAAATTTCTGCCCTGCTAGAGCTGCCCTGGTCAACTGTAAGTGCTGTTATTGTGAGGTGGAAACGAGCAACAACGGCTCAGGTGTGAAGTGGTAGACCACACAAGCTCACAGAACGGGAAATAATCGGTTGCAACCCTCCACTACCGAGTTCCAAACTGCCTCTGGAAGCAACATCAGCACAATAACTGTTCGCCGGGAGCTTCATGAAATGGGTTTCCGTGGCCGAGCAGCCGCACACAAGCCTCATCACCATGTGCAATGCCAAGCATCAGCTGGTATAAAGCTCACCTCTTCTGGACTCTGGATCAGTGGAAATGCGTTTTCTGGGGTGATGAATCACGCTTCACCATCTGGCAGTGCAACGGATGAATCTGGGTTTGGCGGATGCCAGGGCAACGCTACCTGCCCCAATGTATAGTGTCAACTGTAAAGTTTGGTGGAGGAGGAATAATGGTCTGGGGCTGTTTTTCATGGTTCAGGCCCCTTAGTTCCACTGAAGGGAAATCTTAACACTACAGCAAACAATGACATTCTAGATGATTCTGTGCTTCCAACTTAATGGCAACAGTTTGAGGAAGGCCCTTTCCGGTTTCAGCATGACAATGCCCCCATGAACAAAGCGAGGTCCATACAGAAATGGTTTGTCGAGATCGGTGTGGAAGAACTTGACTGGCCTGCACAGAACCCTGACCTCAATGTGGAGGCTGTTATAGCAGCAATGTTCCAACATCTAGTGGAAAGCCTTCCCTGAAGAGTGGAGGCTGTTATAGCAGCAATGTTCCTACATCTAGTGGAAAGCCTTCCCAGTAGAGTGGAGGCTGTTATAGCAGCAATGTTCCAACATCTAGTGGAAAGCCTTCCCAGAAGAGTGGAGGCTGTTATAGCAGCAATGTTCCAACATCTAGTGGAAAGCCTTCCCAGAAGAGTGGAGGCTGTTATAGCAGCAATGTTCCAACATCTAGTGGAAAGCCTTCCCAGAAGAGTGGAGGCTGTTATAGCAGCAATGTTCCAACATCTAGTGGAAAGCCTTCCCAGAAGAGTGGAGGCTGTTATAGCAGCAATGTTCCAACATCTAGTGGAAAGCCTTCCCAGAAGAGTGGAGGCTGTTATAGCAGCAATGTTCCAACATCTAGTGGAAAGCCTTCCCAGAAGAGTGGAGGCTGTTATAGCAGCAATGTTCCAACATCTAGTGGAAAGCCTTCCCAGAAGAGTGGAGGCTGTTATAGCAGCAATGTTCCAACATCTAGTGGAAAGCCTTCCCAGAAGAGTGGAGGCTGGTATAGCAGCAATGTTCCAACATCTAGTGGAAAGCCTTCCCAGAAGAGTGGAGGCTGGTATAGCAGCAATGTTCCAGCATCTAGTGGAAAGCCTTCCCAGAAGAGTGGAGGGTGGTATAGCAGCCAAGGGGGCAACCAACTCCATATTAATGCCAATGATTTTTGGAATGAGACGTTTGACTAGCAGGTGTCCACTTGTTTTGTGTATACACACACACACACACACACACACACACACACACACACACAGAGTATGTAATGTATAGTGTATATGTCATCTCCATATACAGTACATACAATATTGGACATCCTCTCAGAGCTCACAGGCGTCCCCCCCCCCCCAGCGCCCAGTCCTGCACCAGTTCCTGGATCAGTTACGCCGCACCAGTTGCTCAGTCAGGCGCCCCATTAGACCAACCCTTCCATCTCCTGTTAATTGAATGTAACAGGCCCCAGATCAGGGCCTAGAACCAGTGGTGTCAGTTGGCTTCGTGTTCATTGGACAAATCTTGGAATGTTTTTTTTTTTTTTTTTTAAATAACTGCTGTTTTTTGTAAAAGAAAGTACATTTTTTAAAAAATAACTGAGGATCACAACTACTGCAAATGATTTACACAATGGAATTGCTTTTTAATGTATTTCTATATTGTTTTTAGTTGTCAGATGTTTCTGTCAGAAATGAATAAAGCATGGTGTCAGGTGCCAAATAAACAGACAGTATTGGATACATTTATACTGTCAAATGATCTGTCGAACAAAATGTTTGTACTCCTTTGGATTTTGTAGATTTTGTATTGGTGTCCTGTATTTTAGTGAACTTGTAGTTGTTTTTTGTTAACACAAAATTATTATTTTTTTGTTGGGGGGGGTCAACTTTAAAAAGCAAGAATTAAAGCTGCAAGTTTTCTTTTGTGAATTTTCGGATATCGTGTCTTCTTTTTCCAAGTCTCATGTTTGTTGGTTCCAACTACTCACTGATAACAGATAGGCCAGAGCCAAAAATTTAGTTGTGCCATTGAGGTTCCTGCGTTATGATGCACACACACTAGAACATTCTACGGCGGCCATATTGTATCCCCGTTAACATGACATGGAGAATATTTAAACAATGATACGGAACTTAAGGTCTAGAATTACAACAATATAAAACAACATTATAAAAGTTGGAATCTCGGGGACTCTAAATATATAGCTATATTCTATAGCTAGAATTTCATACAACACAGGAAGTCCTAGGATCTGTCTAAATGTGACTGACAGGAGGTCCTCTGTATTGAGAGGTCCTAGGATCTGTCTAACTGACTGACAGGAGGTCCTCTGTATTGAGAGGTCCTAGGATCTGTCTAACTGACTGACAGGAGGTCCTCTGTATTGAGGTCCTAGGATCTGTCTAAATGTGACTGACAGGAGGTCCTCTGTATTGAGAGGTCCTAGGATCTGTCTAACTGACTGACAGGAGGTCCTCTGTATTGAGAGGTCCTAGGATCTGTCTAAATGACTGACAGGAGGTCCTCTGTATTGAGAGGTCCTAGGATCTGTCTAACTGACTGACAGGAGGTCCTCTGTATTGAGAGGTCCTAGGATCTGTCTAAATGTGACTGACAGGAGGTCCTCTGTATTGAGAGGTCCTAGGATCTGTCTAAATGACTGACAGGGAGGTCCTCTGTATTGAGAGGTCCTAGGATCTGTCTAAATGACTGACAGGAGGTCCTCTGTATTGAGGTCCTAGGATCTGTCTAAATGTGACTGACAGGAGGTCCTCTGTATTGAGAGGTCCTAGGATCTGTCTAAATGACTGACAGGAGGTCCTCTGTATTGAGAGGTCCTAGGATCTGTCTAACTGACTGACAGGAGGTCCTCTGTATTGAGAGGTCCTAGGATCTGTCTAAATGTGACTGACAGGAGGTCCTCTGTATTGAGAGGTCCTAGGATCTGTCTAAATGTGACTGACAGGAGGTCCTCTGTATTGAGAGGTCCTAGGATCTGTCTAAATGTGACTGACAGGAGGTCCTCTGTATTGAGAGGTCCTAGGATCTGTCTAAATGTGACTGACAGGAGGTCCTCTCTATTGAGGTCCTAGGATCTGTCTAACTGACTGACAGGAGGTCCTCTGTATTGAGAGGTCCTAGGATCTGTCTAACTGACTGACAGGAGGTCCTCGGTATTGAGAGGTCCTAGGATCTGTCTAAATGACTGACAGGAGGTCCTCTGTATTGAGAGGTCCTAGGATCTGTCTAACTGACTGACAGGAGGTCCTCTGTATTGAGAGGTCCTAGGATCTGTCTAACTGACTGACAGGAGGTCCTCTGTATTGAGGTCCTAGGATCTGTCTAAATGTGACTGACAGGAGGTCCTCTGTATTGAGAGGTCCCAGGATCTGTCTAACTGACTGACAGGAGGTCCTATATAGTGCACTACTTTAGACCAGGGCCCTATTCCCTATATAGAGCACTACTTTAGACCAGAGCCCTATTCCCTATATAGTGCACTACTTTAGACCAGGGCCCTATTCCCTATATAGAGCACTACTTTAGACCAGAGCCCTATTCCCTATATAGTGCACTACTTTAGACCAGGGCCCTATTCCCTATATAGTGCACTACTTTAGACCAGGGCCCTATAGAGCCCTATTCCCTATATAGTGCACTACTTTAGACCAGGGCCCTATTCCCTATATAGTGCACTACTTTAGACCAGGGCCCTATTCCCTATATAGAGCACTACTTTAGACCAGAGCCCTATAGAGCCCTATTCCCTATATAGAGCACTACTTTAGACCAGAGCCCTATTCCCTATATAGTGCACTACTTTAGACCAGAGCCCTATTCCCTATATAGTGCACTACTTTAGACCAGAGCCCTATTCCCTATATAGTGCACTACTTTAGACCAGGGCCCTATTCCCTATATAGTGAACTACTTTAGACCAGAGCCCTATTCCCTATATAGTGCACTACTTTAGACCAGGGCCCTATTCCCTATATAGTGCACTACTTTAGACCAGAGCCCTATTCCCTATATAGTGCACTACTTTAGACCAGGGCCCTATTCCCTATATAGTGCACTACTTTAGACCAGGGCCCTATTCCCTATATAGTGCACTAATTTAGACCAGAGCCCTATTCCCTATATAGTGCACTACTTTAGACCAGAGACCTATTCCCTATATAGACCACTATCCCTCCCTAGAAAAACACAACCTTCTGGAACAATCCTTGGATAGCTTTTCCCAATCCACTGATAAATTGATCCGAAAACTAAAGGCACAAAAAAACTGTAAATTGATAATAGGAAATACATTTAAAAAGCCATTTTGGACCAATGTAGATATTTTCAAATAATGTACATCCAACTTAAACGTTTTATAAATCAGAGAATTGTAACATTTTGGACATCAGAGCCATCTTGAAGGGAATCCTATTTGAGTCAGAAAATGATATTCATATATCGCTTAGATAAAAAATATAAACTACTGGAAACAAGGTTTAAATATAAACTGATATCGGCACAAGATGGAGGGAATGATGGAACAAAACTAAACAGATTACAGGTAACGAGAATGTACGCTTAATCCACTATAAATTTAATGTTTAAAAATGTATTTTACAAGAGACAAAAATTCACACATTATAGAGCACAACGGCAGAGTCGTTTCTGCAGAGTTAAACTACCCAATGACTCAATAATTCACACATTATAGAGCACAACGGTAGAGTCGTGTCTGTTAAACTACCCAATGACCCGATAATTCACCTCGTCTCTGCAGAGTAAAACTACCCAATGATAATTCAACTCGTCTCGGGATTGGGCGGAGATGGAAAGATGGCTGCCAGAAGTATTATAATGTAAATTCACTTTCAATTTGTCTGTCTGCATATGTCCAGACATGGCATATGTGGACGGAGTGAGATACCCCACGGGTTGGACAATACTTTTCTCATCTATTATCTTTAAGAAAAAAATGTAAAAAACGTTTACCTAAAAAATGGAAATCAACCTCTGTTGTTCACGCAACGGAAAGGTGAAATGCTATCGAACAATGTAAAAGTGTGTGGGTGATGGAGAGAAACAAAATGGTGCCGTTTAACCATGTGGTGGAAAGTGATACAGGCGCTGGAGAGAAGGGTGGAGGATTGTGGGTCTGGGGAGGAGTGATATAGGGGTGGGGATAGTGGGTCTGGGGAGGAGTGATATAGGGGTGGGGATAGTGGGTCTGGGGAGGAGTTATATAGGGGTGGGGATAGTGGGTCTGGGGAGGAGTGATATAGGGGTGGGGATAGTGGGTCTGGAGAGGAGTTATATAGTTGATAGGGGTGGGGATAGTGGGTCTGGAGAGGAGTGATATAGGGGTGGAAATAGTGGGTCTGGGGAGGAGTGATACAGGCGCTGGAGAGAAGGGTGGAGGATTGTGGGTCTGGGGAGGAGTTATATAGGGGTGGGGATAGTGGGTCTGGGGAGGAGTGATATAGGGGTGGGGATAGTGGGTCTGGGGAGGAGTTATATAGGGGTGGGGATAGTGGGTCTGGGGAGGAGTTATATAGGGGTGGGGATAGTGGGTCTGGGGAGGAGTGATATAGGGGTGGGGATAGTGGGTCTGGAGAGGAGTTATATAGTTGATAGGGGTGGGGATAGTGGGTCTGGAGAGGAGTGATATAGGGGTGGAAATAGTGGGTCTGGGGAGGAGTGATACAGGCGCTGGAGAGAAGGGTGGAGGATTGTGGGTCTGGGGAGGAGTTATATAGGGGTGGGGATAGTGGGTCTGGGGAGGAGTGATATAGGGGTGGGGATAGTGGGTCTGGGGAGGAGTTATATAGGGGTGGGGATAGTGGGTCTGGGGAGGAGTTATATAGGGGTGGGGATAGTGGGTCTGGGGAGGAGTGATATAGGGGTGGGGATAGTGGGTCTGGGGAGGAGTGATATAGGGGTGGGGATAGTGGGTCTGGGGAGGAGTGATATAGGGGTGGGGATAGTGGGTCTGGGGAGGAGTGATATAGGGGTGGGGATAGTGGGTCTGGGGAGGAGTGATATAGGGGTGGGGATAGTGGGTCTGGGGAGGAGTGATATAGTTGATAGGGGTGGGGATAGTGGGTCTGGGGAGGAGTGATATAGGGGTGGGGATAGTGGGTCTGGGGAGGAGTGATATAGGGGTGGGGATAGTGGGTCTGGGGAGGAGTTATATAGGGGTGGGGATAGTGGGTCTGGGGAGGAGTGATATAGGGGTGGGGATAGTGGGTCTGGGGAGGAGTTATATAGGGGTGGGGATAGTGGGTCTGGAGAGGAGTTATATAGGGGTGGAGGATAGTGGGTCTGGGGAGGAGTGATATAGGGGTGGGGATAGTGGGTCTGGGGAGGAGTGATATAGGGGTGGGGATAGTGGGTCTGGGGAGGAGTGATATAGTTGATAGGGGTGGGGATAGTGGGTCTGGGGAGGAGTGATATAGGGGTGGGGATAGTGGGTCTGGGGAGGAGTGATATAGGGGTGGGGATAGTGGGTCTGGAGAGGAGTTATATAGGGGTGGAGGATAGTGGGTCTGGGGAGGAGTGATATAGTTGATAGGGGTGGGGATAGTGGGTCTGGTTTAGGAGTGATATAGTTGATAGGGGTGGATATAGTGGGTCTGGGGAGGAGTGATATAGGGGTGGGGATAGTGGGTCTGGGGAGGAGTGATATAGGGGTGGAGGATAGTGGGTCTGGGGAGGAGTGATATAGGGGTGGGGATAGTGGGTCTGGGGAGGAGTGATATAGGGGTGGGGATAGTGGGTCTGGGGAGGAGTGATATAGGGGTGGGGATAGTGGGTCTGGGGAGGAGTGATATAGGGGTGGGGATAGTGGGTCTGGGGAGGAGTTATATAGGGGTGGGGATAGTGGGTCTGGGGAGGAGTGATATAGGGGTGGGGATAGTGGGTCTGGGGAGGAGTGATATAGGGGTGGGGATAGTGGGTCTGGGGAGGAGTTATATAGGGGTGGGGATAGTGGGTCTGGGGAGGAGTGATATAGGGGTGGGGATAGTGGGTCTGGGGAGGAGTGATATAGGGGTGGGGATAGTGGGTCTGGGGAGGAGTTATATAGGGGTGGGGATAGTGGGTCTGGGGAGGAGTGATATAGGGGTGGGGATAGTGGGTCTGGGGAGGAGTGATATAGGGGTGGGGATAGTGGGTCTGGGGAGGAGTGATATAGGGGTGGGGATAGTGGGTCTGGAGAGGAGTTATATAGTTGATAGGGGTGGTGATAGTGGGTCTGGAGAGGAGTGATATAGGGGTGGGGATAGTGGGTCTGGGGAGGAGTGATATAGGGGTGGGGATAGTGGGTCTGGAGAGGAGTGATATAGGGGTGGAAATAGTGGGTCTGGGGAGGAGTGATATAGGGGTGGGGATAGTGGGTCTGGGGAGGAGTGATATAGTTGATAGGGGTGGGGATAGTGGGTCTGGGGAGGAGTGATATAGGGGTGGGGATAGTGGGTCTGGAGAGGAGTTATATAGGGGTGGAGGATAGTGGGTCTGGGGAGGAGTGATATAGTTGATAGGGGTGGGGATAGTGGGTCTGGTTTAGGAGTGATATAGTTGATAGGGGTGGATATAGTGGGTCTGGGGAGGAGTGATATAGGGGTGGGGATAGTGGGTCTGGGGAGGAGTGATATAGGGGTGGAGGATAGTGGGTCTGGGGAGGAGTGATATAGGGGTGGGGATAGTGGGTCTGGGGAGGAGTGATATAGGGGTGGGGATAGTGGGTCTGGGGAGGAGTGATATAGGGGTGGGGATAGTGGGTCTGGGGAGGAGTGATATAGGGGTGGGGATAGTGGGTCTGGGGAGGAGTTATATAGGGGTGGGGATAGTGGGTCTGGGTAGGAGTGATATAGGGGTGGGGATAGTGGGTCTGGGGAGGAGTGATATAGGGGTGGGGATAGTGGGTCTGGGGAGGAGTTATATAGGGGTGGGGATAGTGGGTCTGGGGAGGAGTGATATAGGGGTGGGGATAGTGGGTCTGGGGAGGAGTGATATAGGGGTGGGGATAGTGGGTCTGGGGAGGAGTGATATAGGGGTGGGGATAGTGGGTCTGGGGAGGAGTTATATAGGGGTGGGGATAGTGGGTCTGGGGAGGAGTGATATAGTTGATAGGGGTGGGGATAGTGGTTCTGGGGAGGAGTGATATAGGGGTGGGGATAGTGGGTCTGGGGAGGAGTGATATAGGGGTGGGGATAGTGGGTCTGGGGAGGAGTTATATAGGGGTGGGGATAGTGGGTCTGGGGAGGAGTTATATAGGGGTGGGGATAGTGGGTCTGGGGAGGAGTGATATAGGGGTGGGGATAGTGGGTCTGGGGAGGAGTGATATAGGGGTGGGGATAGTGGGTCTGGGGAGGAGTTATATAGGGGTGGGGATAGTGGGTCTGGGGAGGAGTGATATAGGGGTGGGGATAGTGGGTCTGGGGAGGAGTGATATAGGGGTGGGGATAGTGGGTCTGGGGAGGAGTGATATAGGGGTGGGGATAGTGGGTCTGGGGAGGAGTGATATAGGGGTGGGGATAGTGGGTCTGGGGAGGAGTTATATAGGGGTGGGGATAGTGGGTCTGGGGAGGAGTGATATAGTTGATAGGGGTGGGGATAGTGGGTCTGGGGAGGAGTGATATAGGGGTGGGGATAGTGGTTCTGGGGAGGAGTGATATAGCTGATAGGGGTGGGGATAGTGGGTCTGGGGAGGAGTGATATAGGGGTGGGGATAGTGGGTCTGGGGAGGAGTGATATAGGGGTGGGGATAGTGGGTCTGGGGAGGAGTGATATAGGGGTGGGGATAGTGGGTCTGGGGAGGAGTGATATAGGGGTGGGGATAGTGGGTCTGGGGAGGAGTGATATAGGGGTGGGGATAGTGGGTCTGGGGAGGAGTGATATAGGGGTGGGGATAGTGGGTCTGGGGAGGAGTTATATAGGGGTGGGGATAGTGGGTCTGGGGAGGAGTGATATAGTTGATAGGGGTGGGGATAGTGGGTCTGGGGAGGAGTGATATAGGGGTGGGGATAGTGGGTCTGGGGAGGAGTTATATAGGGGTGGGGATAGTGGGTCTGGGGAGGAGTTATATAGGGGTGGGGATAGTGGGTCTGGGGAGGAGTGATATAGGGGTGGGGATAGTGGGTCTGGGGAGGAGTGATATAGGGGTGGGGATAGTGGGTCTGGGGAGGAGTGATATAGTTGATAGGGGTGGGGATAGTGGGTCTGGGGAGGAGTGATATAGGGGTGGGGATAGTGGGTCTGGGGAGGAGTTATATAGGGGTGGGGATAGTGGGTCTGGGGAGGAGTTATATAGGGGTGGGGATAGTGGGTCTGGGGAGGAGTGATATAGGGGTGGGGATAGTGGGTCTGGGGAGGAGTGATATAGGGGTGGGGATAGTGGGTCTGGTGAGGAGTGATATAGGGGTGGGGATAGTGGGTCTGGAGAGGAGTTATATAGGGGTGGGGATAGTGGGTCTGGGGAGGAGTGATATAGGGGTGGGGATAGTGGGTCTGGGGAGGAGTTATATAGGGGTGGAGGATAGTGGGTCTGGAGAGGAGTGATATAGGGGTGGGGATAGTGGGTCTGGGGAGGAGTTATATAGGGGTGGGGATAGTGGGTCTGGGGAGGAGTGATATAGGGGTGGGGATAGTGGGTCTGGGGAGGAGTGATATACGGGTGGGGATAGTGGGTCTGGGGAGGAGTTATATAGGGGTGGGGATAGTGGGTCTGGGGAGGAGTGATATAGGGGTGGGGATAGTGGGTCTGGGGAGGAGTTATATAGGGGTGGGGATAGTGGGTCTGGGGAGGAGTTATATTGGGGTGGGGATAGTGGGTCTGGGGAGGAGTTATATAGGGGTGGGGATAGTGGGTCTGGAGAGGAGTGATATAGGGGTGGGGATAGTGGGTCTGGGGAGGAGTGATATAGGGGTGGGGATAGTGGGTCTGGGGAGGAGTGATATAGGGGTGGGGATAGTGGGTCTGGGGAGGAGTGATATAGGGGTGGGGATAGTGGGTCTGGGGAGGAGTGATATAGTTGATAGGGGTGGGGATAGTGGGTCTGGGGAGGAGTTATATAGGGGTGGGGATAGTGGGTCTGGGGAGGAGTGATATAGGGGTGGGGATAGTGGGTCTGGGGAGGAGTTATATAGGGGTGGGGATAATGGGTCTGGGGAGGAGTGATATAGGGGTGGGGATAGTGGGTCTGGGGAGGAGTGAAATAGGGGTGGGGATAGTGGGTCTGGGGAGGAGTTATATAGGGGTGGGGATAGTGGGTCTGGGGAGGAGTGATATAGGGGTGGGGATAGTGGGTCTGGGGAGGAGTGATATAGGGGTGGGGATAGTGGGTCTGGGGAGGAGTGATATAGTTGATAGGGGTGGGGATAGTGGGTCTGGGGAGGAGTGATATAGGGGTGGGGATAGTGGGTCTGGGGAGGAGTTATATAGGGGTGGGGATAGTGGGTCTGGGGAGGAGTTATATAGGGGTGGGGATAGTGGGTCTGGGGAGGAGTGATATAGGGGTGGGGATAGTGGGTCTGGGGAGGAGTGATATAGGGGTGGGGATAGTGGGTCTGGGGAGGAGTGATATAGGGGTGGGGATAGTGGGTCTGGAGAGGAGTTATATAGGGGTGGGGATAGTGGGTCTGGGGAGGAGTGATATAGGGGTGGGGATAGTGGGTCTGGGGAGGAGTTATATAGGGGTGGAGGATAGTGGGTCTGGAGAGGAGTGATATAGGGGTGGGGATAGTGGGTCTGGGGAGGAGTTATATAGGGGTGGGGATAGTGGGTCTGGGGAGGAGTGATATAGGGGTGGGGATAGTGGGTCTGGGGAGGAGTGATATACGGGTGGGGATAGTGGGTCTGGGGAGGAGTTATATAGGGGTGGGGATAGTGGGTCTGGGGAGGAGTGATATAGGGGTGGGGATAGTGGGTCTGGGGAGGAGTTATATAGGGGTGGGGATAGTGGGTCTGGGGAGGAGTTATATAGGGGTGGGGATAGTGGGTCTGGGGAGGAGTTATATAGGGGTGGGGATAGTGGGTCTGGAGAGGAGTGATATAGGGGTGGGGATAGTGGGTCTGGGGAGGAGTGATATAGGGGTGGGGATAGTGGGTCTGGGGAGGAGTGATATAGGGGTGGGGATAGTGGGTCTGGGGAGGAGTGATATAGGGGTGGGGATAGTGGGTCTGGGGAGGAGTGATATAGTTGATAGGGGTGGGGATAGTGGGTCTGGGGAGGAGTGATATAGGGGTGGGGATAGTGGGTCTGGGGAGGAGTGAAATAGGGGTGGGGATAGTGGGTCTGGGGAGGAGTGATATAGGGGTGGGGATAGTGGGTCTGGGGAGGAGTTATATAGGGGTGGGGATAGTGGGTCTGGGGAGGAGTGATATAGTTGATAGGGGTGGGGATAGTGGGTCTGGGGAGGAGTGATATAGGGGTGGGGATAGTGGGTCTGGGGAGGAGTGATATAGGGGTGGGGATAGTGGGTCTGGGGAGGAGTGATATAGTTGATAGGGGTGGGGATAGTGGGTCTGGGGAGGAGTGATATAGGGGTGGGGATAGTGGGTCTGGGGAGGAGTGATATAGTTGATAGGGGTGGGGATAGTGGGTCTGGGGAGGAGTGATATAGTTGATAGGGGTGGGGATAGTGGGTCTGGGGAGGAGTGATATAGGGGTGGGGATAGTGGGTCTGGAGAGGAGTGATATAGGGGTGGGGATAGTGGGTCTGGGGAGGACTGATATAGGGGTGGGGATAGTGGGTCTGGGGAGGAGTGATATAGTTGATAGGGGTGGGGATAGTGGGTCTGGTTTAGGAGTGATATAGTTGATAGGGGTGGGGATAGTGGGTCTGGGGAGGAGTGATATAGTTGATAGGGGTGGGGATAGTGGGTCTGGTTTAGGAGTGATATAGTTGATAGGGGTGGGGATAGTGGGTCTGGGGAGGAGTGATATAGGGGTGGGGATAGTGGGTCTGGGGAGGAGTGATATAGGGGTGGGGATACTGGGTCTGGGGAGGAGTGATATAGTTGATAGGGGTGGGGATAGTGGGTCTGGGGAGGAGTGATATAGTTGATAGGGGTGGGGATAGTGGGTCTGGGGAGGAGTTATATAGGGGTGGGGATAGTGGGTCTGGGGAGGAGTGATATAGCTGATAGGGGTGGGGATAGTGGGTCTGGGGAGGAGTGATATAGGGGTGGGGATAGTGGGTCTGGGGAGGAGTGATATAGCTGATAGGGGTGGGGATAGTGGGTCTGGGGAGGAGTGATATAGCTGATAGGGGTGGGGATAGTGGGTTGTCATTGTTTGTATCTGTATGTTTTTGTATTGTTGATCAAATATCAAATAAAACCTCCTATAAAACAACGTGAATCAGTCTTATTGAGTGCTGCTACTGGAACAGGTGTTGACTGAACTTTGAAAGCAGCAGGGCTTTGAAGCCTCAGCTTTAATGGGCTCTACCATTTGGGACTCAGCATGTTGTTCAGTGTTGTTTCCTCTCAGTCAGAGAGATGTGATTCCCTCTCAGTCAGAGAGATGTGATTTCCTGTCAGTAGATGATAGAGTACAGTATATACATATGAGATGAGTATGTAAACAGAGTGGCATAGTTAAAGTGGCTAGTGATACATGTATTACATAAGGATGCAGTAGATGATAGAGTACAGTATATACATATGAGATGAGTATGTAAACAAAGTGGCATAGTTAAAGTGGCTAGTGATACATGTATTACATAAGGATGCAGTAGATGATAGAGTACAGTATATACGTATGCATATGAGATGAATAATGTAGGGTATGTAAACATTATATAAGGTAGCATTGTTTAAAGTGGCTAGTGATATATTTACATCATTTCCCATCAATTCCCATTATTGAAGTGGCTGGAGTTGAGTCAGTGTCAGTGTGTTGGCAGCAGCCACTCAATGTTAGTGGTGGCTGTTTAACAGTCTGATGGCCTTGAGATAGAAGCTGTTTTTCAGTCTCTCGGTCCCAGCTTTGAAGCACCTGGCTCGGGTGGTTGATGTCCTTGATGATCTTTATGGCCTTCCTGTAACATCGGGTGGTGTAGGTGTCCTGGAGGGCAGGTAGTTTGCCCCCGGTGATACGTTGTGCAGACCTCACTACCCTCTGGAGAGCCTTACGGTTGAGGGCGGAGCAGTTACCGTACCAGGCGGTGATACAGCCCGCCAGGATGCTCTCGATTGTGCATCTGTAGAAGTTTGTGAGTGTTTTTGGTGACAAGCCAAATTTCTTCAGCCTCCTGAGGTTGAAGAGGCGCTGCTGTGCCTTCTTCACGATGCTGTCTGTGTGAGTGGACCAATTCAGTTTGTCTGTGATGTGTATGCCGAGGAACTTAAAACTTACTACCCTCTCCACTACTGTTCCATCGATGTGGATAGGGGGGTGTTCCCTCTGCTGTTTCCTGAAGTCCACAATCATCTCCTTAGTTTTGTTGACGTTGAGTGTGAGGTTATTTTCCTGACACCACACTCCGAGGGCCCTCACCTCCTCCCTGTAGGCCGTCTCGTCGTTGTTGGTAATCAAGCCTACCACTGTTGTGACGTCCGCAAAGTTGATGATTGAGTTGGAGGCGTGCGTTGCCGCGCAGTCGTGGGTGAACAGGGAGTACAGGAGAGGGCTCAGAACGCACCCTTGTGGGGCCCCAGTGTTGAGGATCAGGACTGATGTTCCCTGTAGACAGGAGACATGACTGATGTTCCCTGTAGACAGGAGACATGACTGATGTTCCCTGTAGACTGGAGACATGACTGATGTTCCCTGTAGATAGGAGACATGACTGATGTTCCCTGTAGACAGGAGACATGACTGATGTTCCCTGTAGACAGGAGACATGACTGATGTTCCCTGTAGACAGGAGACATGACTGATGATCCCTGTAGACAGGAGACATGACTGATGTTCCCTGTAGTGATGTAGACAGGAGACATGACTGATGTTCCCTGTAGTGATGTAGACAGGAGACATGACTGATGTTCCCTGTAGACAGGAGACATGACTGATGTTCCCTATAGACAGGAGACATGACTGATGTTCCCTGTAGACAGGAGACATGACTGATGTTCCCTGTAGACAGGAGACATGACTGATGTTCCCTGTAGACAGGAGACATGACTGATGTTCCCTGTAGTGATGTAGACAGGAGACATGACTGATGTTCCCTGTAGATAGGAGACATGACTGATGTTCCCTGTAGACAGGAGACATGACTGATGTTCCCTGTAGTGATGTAGACAGGAGACATGACTGATGTTCCCTGTAGACAGGAGACAGGACTGATGTTCCCTATAGACAGGAGACATGACTGATGATCCCTGTAGACAGGAGACATGACTGATGTTCCCTGTAGACAGGAGACATGACTGATGTTCCCTGTAGACAGGAGACATGACTGATGTTCCCTGTAGACAGGAGACATGACTGATGTTCCCTGTAGACAGGAGACATGACTGATGTTCCATGTAGACAGGAGACATGACTGATGATCCCTGTAGACAGGAGACATGACTGATGTTCCCTGTAGACAGGAGACATGACTGATGTTCCCTGTAGACAGGAGACATGACTGATGTTCCCTGTAGACAGGAGACATGACTGATGTTCCCTGTAGTGATGTAGACAGGAGACATGACTGATGTTCCCTGTAGACAGGAGACATGACTGATGTTCCCTGTAGACAGGAGACATGACTGATGTTCCCTGTAGACTGGAGACATGACTGATGTTCCCTATAGACAGGAGACATGACTGATGTTCCCTGTAGACTGGAGACATGACTGATGTTCCCTGTAGACTGGAGACATGACTGATGTTCCCTGTAGACAGGAGACATGACTGATGTTCCCTATAGACAGACAGGAGACATGACTGATGTTCCCTGTAGACAGGAGACATGACTGATGTTCCCTGAGACAGGAGACATGACTGATGTTCCCTGTAGACAGGAGACATGACTGATGTTCCCTGTAGACAGGAGACATGACTGATGTTCCCTGTAGACAGGAGACATGACTGATGTTCCCTGTAGACAGGAGACATGACTGATGTTCCCTGTAGACAGGAGACATGACTGATGTTCCCTGTAGACAGGAGACATGACTGATGTTCCCTGTAGACAGGAGACATGACTGATGTTCCCAGGAGACATGACTGATGTTCCCTGTAGACAGGAGACATGACTGATGTTCCCTGAGACAGGAGACATGACTGATGTTCCCTGTAGACAGGAGACATGACTGATGTTCCCTGTAGTGATGTACAGGAGACATGACTGATGTTCCCTGTAGACAGGAGACATGACTGACCCTGGAGACAGGAGACATGACTGATGTTCCCTGTAGACAGGAGACATGACTGATGTTCCCTGAGACAGGAGACATGACTGATGTTCCCTGTAGACAGGAGACATGACTGATGTTCCCTGTAGACAGGAGACATGACTGATGTTCCCTGTAGACAGGATGACAGGAGACATGACTGATGTTCCCTGTAGATGTTCCCTGTAGGGAGACATGACTGATGTTCCCTGTAGACAGGAGACATGACTGATGTTCCCTGTAGACAGGAGACATGACTGATGTTCCCTGTAGACAGGAGACATGACTGATGTTCCCTGTAGTGATGACTGAGACAGGAGACATGACTGATGTTCCCTGTAGACAGGAGACATGACTGATGTTCCCTGTAGACAGGAGACATGACTGATGTTCCCTGTAGACAGGAGACATGACTGATGTTCCCTGTAGACAGGAGACATGACTGATGTTCCCTGTAGACAGGAGACATGACTGATGTTCCCTGTAGACAGGAGACATGACTGATGTTCCCTGTAGACAGGAGACATGACTGATGTTCCCTGTAGACAGGAGACATGACTGATGTTCCCTGTAGACAGGAGACATGACTGATGTTCCCTGTAGACAGGAGACATGACTGATGTTCCCTGTAGACAGGAGACATGACTGATGTTCCCTGTAGACAGGAGACATGACTGATGTTCCCTGTAGACAGGAGACATGACTGATGTTCCCTGTAGACAGGAGACATGACTGATGTTCCCTGTAGACAGGAGACATGACTGATGTTCCCTGTAGACAGGAGACATGATGTTCCCTGTAGACAGGAGACATGACTGATGTTCCCTGTAGACAGGAGACATGACTGATGTTCCCTGTAGACAGACATGAGACCCTGTGAGACAGGAGACATGACTGATGTTCCCTGTAGACAGGAGACATGACTGATGTTCCCTGTAGACAGGAGACATGACTGATGTTCCCTGTAGACAGGAGACATGACTGATGTTCCCTGTAGACAGGAGACATGACTGATGTTCCCTGTAGACAGGAGACATGACTGATGTTCCCAGGAGACATGACTGATGTTCCCTGTACAGGAGACATGACTGATGACTGATGTTCCCTGTAGACAGGAGACATGACTGATGTTCCCTGTAGACAGGAGACAGGAGACATGACTGATGTTCCCTGTAGACAGGAGACATGACTGATGTTCCCTGTAGACAGGAGACAGGAGACATGACTGATGTTCCCTGTAGACAGGAGACATGACTGATGTTCCCTGTAGACAGGAGACATGACTGATGTTCCCTGTAGACAGGAGACATGACTGATGTTCCCTGTAGACAGGAGACATGACTGATGTTCCCAGGAGACATGACTGATGTTCCCTGTAGACAGGAGACATGACTGATGTTCCCTGTAGACAGGAGACATGACTGATGTTCCATGTAGACAGGAGACATGACTGATGTTCCCTGTAGACAGGAGACATGACTGATGTTCCAGACAGGAGACATGACTGATGTTCCATGTAGACAGGAGACATGACTGATGTTCCCTGTAGACAGGAGACATGACTGATGTTCCCTGTAGACAGGAGACATGACTGATGTTCCCTGTAGACAGGAGACATGACTGATGTTCCCTGTAGACAGGAGACATGACTGATGTTCCCTGATGTAGACAGGAGACATGACTGATGTTCCCTGTGACAGACAGGAGACATGACTGATGTTCCCTGTAGACAGGAGACATGACTGATGTTCCCTAGTGAGAGACAGGAGACATGACTGATGTTCCCTGTAGACAGGAGACATGACTGATGTTCCCTGTAGACAGGAGACATGACTGATGTTCCCTGTAGACAGGAGACATGACTGATGTTCCCTGTAGACAGGAGACATGACTGATGTTCCCTGTAGACAGGAGACATGACTGATGTTCCCTGTAGACAGGAGACATGACTGATGTTCCCTGTAGACAGGAGACATGACTGATGTTCCCTGTAGACAGGAGACATGACTGATGTTCCCTGTAGACAGGAGACATGACTGATGTTCCCTGATGTGTTCCCTGACAGGAGACATGACTGATGTTCCCTGTAGACAGGAGACATGACTGATGTTCCCTGTAGACAGGAGACATGACTGATGTTCCCTGTAGACAGGAGACATGACTGATGTTCCCTGACTGATGTTCCCTGTAGACAGGAGACATGACTGATGTTCCCTGTAGACAGGAGACATGACTGATGTTCCCTGTAGACAGGAGACATGACTGATGTTCCCTGTAGTGATGTAGACAGGAGACATGACTGATGTTCCCTGTAGACAGGAGACATGACTGATGTTCCCTGTAGACAGGAGACATGACTGATGTTCCCTGTAGACAGGAGACATGACTGATGTTCCCTGTAGACAGGAGACATGACTGATGTTCCCTGTAGACAGGAGACATGACTGATGTTCCCTGTAGACAGGAGACATGACTGATGTTCCCTGTAGACAGGAGACATGACTGATGTTCCCTGTAGACAGGAGACATGACTGATGTTCCCTGTAGACAGGAGACATGACTGATGTTCCCTGTAGACAGGAGACATGACTGATGTTCCCTGTAGTGATGTAGACAGGAGACATGACTGATGTTCCCTGTAGACAGGAGACATGACTGATGTTCCCTGTAGACAGGAGACATGACTGATGTTCCCTGTAGAGACATGACTGATGTTCCCTGTAGACAGGAGACATGACTGATGTTCCCTGTAGACATGGAGACATGACTGATGTTCCCTGTAGTGATGTAGACAGGAGACATGACTGATGTTCCCTGTAGACAGGAGACATGACTGATGTTCCCTGTAGACAGGAGACATGACTGATGTTCCCTGTAGACAGGAGACATGACTGATGTTCCCTGTAGACAGGAGACATGACTGATGTTCCCTGTAGACAGGAGACATGACTGATGTTCCCTGTAGACAGGAGACATGACTGATGTTCCCTGTAGACAGGAGACATGACTGATGTTCCCTGTAGACAGGAGACATGACTGATGTTCCCTGTAGACAGGAGACATGACTGATGTTCCCTGTAGACAGGAGACATGACTGATGTTCCCTGTAGACAGGAGACATGACTGATGTTCCCTGTACTGATGTTCCCTGTAGACAGGAGACATGACTGATGTTCCCTGTAGACAGGAGACATGACTGATGTTCCCTGTAGACAGGAGACATGACTGATGTTCCCTGTAGACAGGAGACATGACTGATGTTCCCTGTAGACAGGAGACATGACTGATGTTCCCTGTAGACAGGAGACATGACTGATGTTCCCTGTAGTGATGTAGACAGGAGACATGACTGATGTTCCCTGTAGACAGGAGACATGACTGATGTTCCCTGTAGACAGGAGACATGACTGATGTTCCCTGTAGTGATGGAGACATGACTGATGTTCAGGAGACATGACTGATGTTCCCTGTAGGAGACATGACTGATGTTCCCTGTAGACAGGAGACATGACTGATGTTCCCTGTAGACAGGAGACATGACTGATGATGTTCCCTGTAGACAGGAGACATGACTGATGTTCCCCTGTAGACAGGAGACATGACTGATGTTCCCTGTAGACAGGAGACATGACTGATGTTCCCTGTATGACAGGAGACATGACTGATGTTCCCTGTAGACAGGAGACATGACTGATGTTCCCTGTAGTGATGTAGACAGGAGACATGACTGATGTTCCCTGACTGATGTTCCCTGTACAGGAGACATGACTGATGTTCCCTGTAGACAGGAGACATGACTGATGTTCCCTGTAGGAGACATGACTGATGTTCCCTGTACAGGAGACATGACTGATGTTCCCTGTAGACAGGAGACATGACTGATGTTCCCTGTAGACAGGAGACATGACTGATGTTCCCTGTAGACAGGAGACATGACTGATGTTCCCTGTAGACAGGAGACATGACTGATGTTCCCTGTAGACAGGAGACATGACTGATGTTCCCTGTAGACAGGAGACATGACTGATGTTCCCTGTAGACAGGAGACATGACTGATGTTCCCTGTAGACAGGAGACATGACTGATGTTCCCTGATGTTGTAGACAGGAGACATGACTGATGTTCCCTGTAGTGAGACAGGAGACATGACTGATGTTCCCTGTAGACAGGAGACATGACTGATGTTCCCTGTAGACAGGAGACATGACTGATGTTCCCTGTAGACAGGAGACATGACTGATGTTCCCTGTAGACAGGAGACATGACTGATGTTCCCTGTAGACAGGAGACATGACTGATGTTCCCTGTGAGACAGGAGACATGACTGATGTTCCCTGTAGACAGGAGACATGACTGATGTTCCCTGTACTGAGACATGACTGATGTTCCCTGTAGACAGGAGACATGACTGATGTTCCCTGTAGACAGGAGACATGACTGATGTTCCCTGATGATGTAGACAGGAGACATGACTGATGTTCCCTGTAGACTGGAGACATGACTGATGTTCCCTGTATGATGTAGACAGGAGACATGACTGATGTTCCCTGTAGACAGGAGACATGACTGATGTTCCCTGTAGTGATGTAGACAGGAGACATGACTGATGTTCCCTGTAGACAGGAGACATGACTGATGTTCCCTGTAGACAGGAGACATGACTGATGTTCCCTGTAGACAGGAGACATGACTGATGTTCCCTGTAGACAGGAGACATGACTGATGTTCCCTGTAGACAGGAGACATGACTGATGTTCCCTGTAGACAGGAGACATGACTGATGTTCCCTGTAGACAGGAGACATGACTGATGTTCCCTGTAGACAGGACCCTGGAGACATGACTGATGTTCCCTGACTGATGATGTAGACAGGAGACATGACTGATGTTCCCTGTAGTGAGACAGGAGACTGACTGATGTTCCCTGTAGACAGGAGACATGACTGATGTTCCCTGATGACTGATGTTCCCTGTAGACAGGAGACATGACTGATGTTCCCTGTGTAGACAGGAGACATGACTGATGTTCCCTGTAGACAGGAGACATGACTGATGTTCCCTGTAGACAGGAGACATGACTGATGTTCCCTGTAGACAGGAGACATGACTGATGTTCCCTGTAGACAGGAGACATGACTGATGTTCCCTGTAGACAGGAGACATGACTGATGTTCCCTGATGACAGGAGACATGACTGATGTTCCCTGTAGACAGGAGACATGACTGATGTTCCCTGTAGACAGGAGACATGACTGATGTTCCCTGTAGACAGGAGACATGACTGATGTTCCCTGTAGTGATGTAGACAGGAGACATGACTGATGTTCCCTGTAGACAGGAGACATGACTGATGTTCCCTGTAGACAGGAGACATGACTGATGTTCCCTGTAGACAGGAGACATGACTGATGTTCCCTGTGAGACAGGAGACATGACTGACTGATGTTCCCTGTAGACAGGAGACATGACTGATGTTCCCTGTAGACATGACTGATGTTCCCTGTACATGACTGATGTTCCCTGTAGACAGGAGACATGACTGATGTTCCCTGTAGACAGGAGACATGACTGATGTTCCCTGTAGACAGGAGACATGACTGATGTTCCCTGTAGACAGGAGACATGACTGATGTTCCCTGTAGACAGGAGACATGACTGATGTTCCCTGTAGACAGGAGACATGACTGATGTTCCCTGTAGACAGGAGACATGACTGATGTTCCCAGGAGACATGACTGATGTTCCCTGTAGACAGGAGACATGAGATGTTCCCTGTAGGAGACATGACTGATGTTCCCTGTAGACAGGAGACATGACTGATGTTCCCTGTAGACAGGAGACATGACTGATGTTCCCTGTAGACAGGAGACATGACTGATGTTCCCTGTAGACAGGAGACATGACTGATGTTCCCTGTAGACAGGAGACATGACTGATGTTCCCTGTAGACAGGAGACATGACTGATGTTCCATGTAGACAGGAGACATGACTGATGTTCCCTGTAGTGATGTAGACAGGAGACGTGACTGATGTTCCCTGATGATTCAGGAGACATGACTGATGTTCCCTGTAGACAGGAGACATGACTGATGTTCCCAGGAGACATGACTGATGTTCCCTGTACAGGAGACATGACTGATGTTCCCTGTAGACAGGAGACATGACTGATGTTCCCTGTAGACTGGAGACATGACTGATGTTCCCTGTAGACAGGAGACATGACTGATGTTCCCTGTAGACAGGAGACATGACTGATGTTCCCTGTAGACAGGAGACATGACTGATGTTCCCTGTAGATAGGAGACATGACTGATGTTCCCTGTAGATAGGAGACATGAGGAGACATGACTGATGTTCCCTGTAGACAGGAGACATGACTGATGTTCCCTGTAGACAGGAGACATGACTGATGTTCCCTGTGATGTACAGGAGACATGACTGATGTTCCCTGTAGACAGGAGACATGACTGATGTTCCCTGTAGACAGGAGACATGACTGATGATGTAGACAGGAGACAGGATGACTGATGTTCCCTGTAGACAGGAGACATGACTGATGTTCCCTGTAGACAGGAGACATGACTGATGTTCCCTGTAGACAGGAGACATGACTGATGTTCCCTGTAGACAGGAGACATGACTGATGTTCCCTGTAGACAGGAGACATGACTGATGTTCCCTGTAGACAGGAGACATGACTGATGTTCCCTGTAGACAGGAGACATGACTGATGTTCCCTGTAGTGATGTAGACAGGAGACATGACTGATGTTCCCTGTAGACAGGAGACATGACTGATGTTCCCTGTAGACAGGAGACATGACTGATGTTCCCTGTAGACAGGAGACATGACTGATGTTCCCTGTAGACAGGAGACATGACTGATGTTCCCTGTAGACAGGAGACATGACTGATGTTCCCTGTAGACAGGAGACATGACTGATGTTCCCTGTAGTACAGGAGACATGACTGATGTTCCCTGTAGACAGGAGACATGACTGATGTTCCCTGTAGACAGGAGACATGACTGATGTTCCCTGTAGACAGGAGACATGACTGATGTTCCCTGTAGACAGGAGACATGACTGATGTTCCCTGTAGTGATGGAGACATGACTGATGTTCCCTGTAGACAGGAGACATGACTGATGTTCCCTGTAGACAGGAGACATGACTGATGTTCCCTGTAGACAGGAGACATGACTGATGTTCCCTGTAGACAGGAGACATGACTGATGTTCCCTGTTGACTGATGTTCCCTGTATGTAGACAGGAGACATGACTGATGTTCCCTGTAGACAGGAGACATGACTGATGTTCCCTGTAGACAGGAGACATGACTGATGTTCCCTGTAGACAGGAGACATGACTGATGTTCCCTGTAGACAGGAGACATGTTCCCTGTAGACTGATGTTCCCTGTAGACAGGAGACATGACTGATGTTCCCTGTAGATAGGAGACATGACTGATGTTCCCTGTAGA
The DNA here is from genome assembly GCF_036934945.1 of Oncorhynchus masou masou. Taxonomy (NCBI): domain Eukaryota; kingdom Metazoa; phylum Chordata; class Actinopteri; order Salmoniformes; family Salmonidae; genus Oncorhynchus; species Oncorhynchus masou. The sequence continues at coordinate 100,108,183 of NC_088240.1, read as the reverse complement.
CAGGAGACATGACTGATGTTCCCTGTAGTGATGTAGACAGGAGACATGACTGATGTTTCCCTGTAGACAGGAGACATGACTGATGTTCCCTGTAGACAGGAGACATGACTGATGTTCCCTGTAGACAGGAGACATGACTGATGTTCCCTGATGTAGACAGGAGACATGACTGATGTTCCCTGTAGACAGGAGACATGACTGATGTTCCCTGTAGACAGGAGACATGACTGATGTTCCCTGTTCATGACTGATGTTCCATGTAGACAGGAGACATGACTGATGTTCCCTGTAGACAGGAGACATGACTGATGTTCCCTGTAGAGATGTAGACAGGAGACATGACTGATGTTCCCTGTAGACAGGAGACATGACTGATGTTCCCTGTAGACAGGAGACATGACTGATGTTCCCTGTAGACAGGAGACATGACTGATGTTCCCTGAGACATGACTGATGTTCCCTGTAGACAGGAGACATGACTGATGTTCCCTGTAGACAGGAGACATGACTGATGTTCCCTGTAGACAGGAGACATGACTGATGTTCCCTGTAGACAGGAGACATGACTGATGTTCCCTGTAGACAGGAGACATGACTGATGTTCCCTGTAGACAGGAGACATGACTGATGTTCCCTGTAGACAGGAGACATGACTGATGTTCCCTGTAGTGATGACAGGAGACATGACTGATGTTCCCTGTAGATGTAGGAGACATGACTGATGTTCCCTGTAGACAGGAGACATGACTGATGTTCCCTGTAGTGATGTAGACAGGAGACATGACTGATGTTCCCTGTAGACAGGAGACATGACTGATGTTCCCTGTAGACAGGAGACATGACTGATGTTCCCTGTAGACAGGAGACATGACTGATGTTCCCTGTATGTTCCATGACTGATGTTCCCTGTAGACAGGAGACATGACTGATGTTCCCTGTAGATGTAGACAGGAGACATGACTGATGTTCCCTGTAGACAGGAGACATGACTGATGTTCCCTGTAGACTGATGTTCCCTGTAGACAGGAGACATGACTGATGTTCCCTGTAGACAGGAGACATGACTGATGTTCCCTGTAGACAGGAGACATGACTGATGTTCCCTGAGACAGGAGACATGACTGATGTTCCCTGTAGACAGGAGACATGACTGATGTTCCCTGTAGATGTAGGAGACATGACTGATGTTCCCTGTAGACAGGAGACATGACTGATGTTCCCTGTAGTGATGTAGGAGACATGACTGATGTTCCCTGTATGACAGGAGACATGACTGATGTTCCCTGTAGACTGATGTTCCCTGTAGACAGGAGACATGACTGATGTTCCCTGTAGACAGGAGACATGACTGATGTTCCCTGTAGACAGGAGACATGACTGATGTTCCCTGTGAGACAGGAGACATGACTGATGTTCCCTGTAGACAGGAGACATGACTGATGTTCCCTGTAGACAGGAGACATGACTGATGTTCCCTGTAGTGATGTAGACAGGAGACATGACTGATGTTCCCTGTAGACAGGAGACATGACTGATGTTCCCTGTAGACAGGAGACATGACTGATGTTCCCTGTAGACAGGAGACATGACTGATGTTCCCTGTAGACAGGAGACATGACTGATGTTCCCTGTAGACAGGAGACATGACTGATGTTCCCTGTAGACAGGAGACATGACTGATGTTCCCTGTAGACAGGAGACATGACTGATGTTCCCTGTAGACAGGAGACATGACTGATGTTCCCTGTGATGACAGGGAGACATGACTGATGTTCCCTGTAGACAGGAGACATGACTGATGTTCCCTGTAGACAGGAGACATGACTGATGTTCCCTGTAGACAGGAGACATGACTGATGTTCCCTGTAGACAGGAGACATGACTGATGTTCCCTGTAGACAGGAGACATGACTGATGTTCCCTGTAGACAGGAGACATGACTGATGTTCCCTGTAGACAGGAGACATGACTGATGTTCCCTGTAGACAGGAGACATGACTGATGTTCCCTGTAGACAGGAGACAGGAGACATGACTGATGTTCCCTGTAGACAGGAGACATGACTGATGTTCCCTGTAGACAGGAGACATGACTGATGTTCCCTGTAGACAGGAGACATGACTGATGTTCCCTGTAGTGATGTAGACAGGAGACATGACTGATGTTCCCTGTAGACAGGAGACATGACTGATGTTCCCTGTAGACAGGAGACATGACTGATGTTCCCTGTAGACAGGAGACATGACTGATGTTCCCTGTAGTGATGTAGACAGGAGACATGACTGATGTTCCCTGTAGTGATGTAGACAGGAGACATGACTGATGTTCCCTGTAGACAGGAGACATGACTGATGTTCCCTGTAGTGATGTAGACAGGAGACATGACTGATGTTCCCTGTAGACAGGAGACATGACTGATGTTCCCTGTAGACAGGAGACATGACTGATGTTCCCTGTAGACAGGAGACATGACTGATGTTCCCTGTAGACAGGAGACATGACTGATGTTCCCTGGAGACAGGAGACATGACTGATGTTCCCTGTGATGTACAGGAGACATGACTGATGTTCCCTGTAGACAGGAGACATGACTGATGTTCCCTGTAGACAGGAGACATGACTGATGTTCCCTGTAGTGATGTAGACAGGAGACATGACTGATGTTCCTTGTAGACAGGAGACAGGAGACATGACTGATGTTCCCTGTAGACAGGAGACATGACTGATGTTCCCTGTAGACAGGAGACATGACTGATGTTCCCTGTAGACAGGAGACATGACTGATGTTCCCTGTAGACAGGAGACATGACTGATGTTCCCTGTAGACAGGAGACATGACTGATGTTCCCTGTAGACAGGAGACATGACTGATGTTCCCTGTAGACAGGAGACATGACTGATGTTCCCTGTAGACAGGAGACATGACTGATGTTCCCTGTAGACAGGAGACATGACTGATGTTCCCTGTAGACTGTAGTTCCCTGTAGACAGGAGACATGACTGATGTTCCCTGAGACATGACTGATGTTCCCTGTAGACAGGAGACATGACTGATGTTCCCTGTAGTGACTGATGTTCCCTGTAGACAGGAGACATGACTGATGTTCCCTGTAGACAGGAGACATGACTGATGTTCCCTGTAGACAGGAGACATGACTGATGTTCCCTGTAGACAGGAGACATGACTGATGTTCCCTGTAGACAGGAGACATGACTGATGTTCCCTGTAGACAGGAGACATGACTGATGTTCCCTGTAGACAGGAGACATGACTGATGTTCCCTGTAGACAGGAGACATGACTGATGTTCCCTGTAGACAGGAGACATGACTGATGTTCCCTGTAGACAGGAGACATGACTGATGTTCCCTGTAGACAGGAGACATGACTGATGTTCCCTGTAGACAGGAGACATGACTGATGTTCCCTGTAGACAGGATGACTGATGTTCCCTGTACTGACTGATGTTCCCTGTAGACAGGAGACATGACTGATGTTCCCTGTAGACAGGAGACATGTTCCCTGGACAGGAGACATGACTGATGTTCCCTGTAGACAAGAGACATGACTGATGTTCCCTGTAGACAGGAGACATGACTGATGTTCCCTGTAGACAGGAGACATGACTGATGTTCCCTGTAGACAGGAGACATGACTGATGTTCCCTGTAGACAGGAGACATGACTGATGTTCCCTGTAGTGATGTAGACAGGAGACATGACTGATGTTCCCTGTAGACAGGAGACATGACTGATGTTCCCTGTAGACAGGAGACATGACTGATGTTCCCTGTAGACAGGAGACATGACTGATGTTCCCTGTAGACAGGAGACATGACTGATGTTCCCTGTAGACAGGAGACATGACTGATGTTCCCTGTAGACAGACTGAGACAGGAGACATGACTGATGTTCCCTGATGACTGATGTTCCCTGTAGACAGGAGACATGACTGATGTTCCCTGTAGACAGGAGACATGACTGATGTTCCCTGTAGACAGGAGACATGACTGATGTTCCCTGTAGACAGGAGACATGACTGATGTTCCCTGTAGACAGGAGACATGACTGATGTTCCCTGTAGTGATGTACAGGAGACATGACTGATGTTCCCTGTAGACAGGAGACATGACTGATGTTCCCTGTAGACAGGAGACATGACTGATGTTCCCTGTAGACAGGAGACATGACTGATGTTCCCTGTAGACAGGAGACATGACTGATGTTCCCTGTAGACAGGAGACATGACTGATGTTCCTGTGATGTAGACAGGAGACATGACTGATGTTCCCTGTAGTAGACAGGAGACATGACTGATGTTCCCTGTAGACAGGAGACATGACTGATGTTCCCTGAGACAGGAGACATGACTGATGTTCCCTGTAGTGATGTAGACAGGAGACATGACTGATGTTCCCTGTAGACAGGAGACATGACTGATGTTCCCTGTAGGAGACATGACTGATGTTCCCTGTAGACAGGAGACATGACTGATGTTCCCTGTAGACAGGAGACATGACTGATGTTCCCTGTAGACAGGAGACATGACTGATGTTCCCTGTAGACAGGAGACATGACTGATGTTCCCTGTAGACAGGAGACATGACTGATGTTCCCTGTAGACAGGAGACATGACTGATGTTCCCTGTAGACAGGAGACAGGAGACATGACTGATGTTCCCTGTAGACAGGAGACATGACTGATGTTCCCTGTAGACAGGAGGACTGATGTTCCCTGTAGACATGACTGATGTTCCCTGTAGACAGGAGACATGACTGATGTTCCCTGTAGACAGGAGACATGACTGATGTTCCCTGTAGACAGGAGACATGACTGATGTTCCCTGTAGACTGGAGACATGACTGATGTTCCCTGTAGACAGGAGACATGACTGATGTTCCCTGTAGACAGGAGACATGACTGATGTTCCCTGTAGACAGGAGACATGACTGATGTTCCCTGTAGACAGGAGACATGACTGATGTTCCCTGTAGACAGGAGACAGGAGACATGACTGATGTTCCCTGTAGACAGGAGACATGACTGATGTTCCCTGTAGACAGGAGACATGACTGATGTTCCCTGTAGACAGGAGACATGACTGATGTTCCCTGTAGACAGGAGACATGACTGATGTTCCCTGTAGACAGGAGACAGACTGATGTTCCCTGTAGACAGGAGACATGACTGATGTTCCCTGTAGACAGGAGACATGACTGATGTTCCCTGTAGACAGGAGACATGACTGATGTTCCCTGTAGACAGGAGACATGACTGATGTTCCCTGTAGACAGGAGACATGACTGATGTTCCCTGTAGACAGGAGACATGACTGATGTTCCCTGTAGACAGGAGACATGACTGATGTTCCCTGTAGACAGGAGACATGACTGATGTTCCCTGTAGACAGGAGACATGACTGATGTTCCCTGTAGACAGGAGACATGACTGATGTTCCCTGTAGACAGGAGACATGACTGATGTTCCCTGTAGACAGGAGACATGACTGATGTTCCCTGACAGACAGGAGACATGACTGATGTTCCCTGTAGACAGGAGACATGACTGATGTTCCCTGTAGTGATGTGTTCCCTGTAGACAGGAGACATGACTGATGTTCCCTGTAGTGATGTAGACAGGAGACATGACTGATGTTCCCTGTAGACAGGAGACATGACTGATGTTCCCTGTAGACTGATGTTCCCTGTAGGACAGGAGACATGACTGATGTTCCCTGTAGGAGACATGATGTAGACAGGAGACATGACTGATGTTCCCTGTAGACAGGAGACATGACTGATGTTCCCTGTAGTGATGTAGACAGGAGACATGACTGATGTTCCCTGTAGACAGGAGACATGACTGATGTTCCCTGTAGTGATGTAGACAGGAGACATGACTGATGTTCCCTGTAGACAGGAGACATGACTGATGTTCCCTGTAGACAGGAGACATGACTGATGTTCCCTGTAGTGATGTAGACAGGAGACATGACTGATGTTCCCTGTAGTGATGTAGACAGGAGACATGACTGATGTTCCCTGTAGACAGGAGACATGACTGATGTTCCCTGTAGACAGGAGACATGACTGATGTTCCCTGTAGACAGGAGACATGACTGATGTTCCCTGTAGACAGGAGACATGACTGATGTTCCCTGTAGTGATGACAGGAGACATGACTGATGTTCCCTGTAGTGATGACAGGAGACATGACTGATGTTCCCTGTAGACAGGAGACATGACTGATGTTCCCTGTAGACAGGAGACATGAGACATGACTGATGTTCCCTGTTCCCTGTAGTGAGTAGACAGGAGACATGACTGATGTTCCCTGTAGACAGGAGACATGACTGATGTTCCCTGTAGACAGGAGACATGACTGACATGACTGATGTTCCCTGTAGACAGGAGACATGACTGATGTTCCCTGTAGACAGGAGACATGACTGATGTTCCCTGTAGACAGGAGACATGACTGATGTTCCCTGTAGACAGGAGACATGACTGATGTTCCCTGTAGACAGGAGACATGACTGATGTTCCCTGTAGACAGGAGACATGACTGATGTTCCCTGTAGACAGGAGACATGACTGATGTTCCCTGTAGACAGGAGACATGACTGATGTTCCCTGTAGACAGGAGACATGACTGATGTTCCCTGTAGACAGGAGACATGACTGATGTTCCCTAGTGATGTAGACAGGAGACATGACTGATGTTCCCTGTAGACAGGAGACATGACTGATGTTCCCTGTAGACAGGAGACATGACTGATGTTCCCTGTAGACAGGAGACATGACTGATGTTCCCTGTAGACAGGAGACATGACTGATGTTCCCTGTAGACAGGAGATGTTCCCTGTATGATGACTGATGTTCCCTGTAGACAGGAGACATGACTGATGTTCCCTGTAGACAGGAGACAGGAGATGTTCCCTGTATGACTGATGTTCCCTGTAGACAGGAGACATGACTGATGTTCCCTGTAGACAGGAGACATGACTGATGTTCCCTGTAGACAGGAGACATGACTGATGTTCCCTGAGACAGGAGACATGACTGATGTTCCCTGTAGACAGGAGACATGACTGATGTTCCCTGTAGACAGGAGACATGACTGATGTTCCCTGTAGACAGGAGACATGACTGATGTTCCCTGTAGACAGGAGACATGACTGATGTTCCCTGTAGACAGGAGACATGACTGATGTTCCCTGTAGACAGGAGACATGACTGATGTTCCCTGTAGACAGGAGACATGACTGATGTTCCCAGGAGACATGACTGATGTTCCCTGTAGACAGGAGACATGACTGATGTTCCCTGTAGACAGGAGACATGACTGATGTTCCCTGTAGACAGGGAGACATGACTGATGTTCCCTGTAGACAGGAGACATGACTGATGTTCCCTGTAGACAGGAGACATGACTGATGTTCCCTGTAGACAGGAGACATGACTGATGTTCCCTGTAGACAGGAGACATGACTGATGTTCCCTGTAGACAGGAGACATGACTGATGTTCCCTGTAGACAGGAGACATGACTGATGTTCCCTGTAGACAGGAGACATGACTGATGTTCCCTGAGACAGGAGACATGACTGATGTTCCCTGTAGACAGGAGACATGACTGATGTTCCCTGTAGACAGGAGACATGACTGATGTTCCCTGTAGACAGGAGACATGACTGATGTTCCCTGTAGACAGGAGACATGACTGATGTTCCCTGTGTAGACATGACTGATGTTCCCTGTAGACAGGAGACATGACTGATGTTCCCTGTAGACAGGAGACATGACTGATGTTCCCTGTAGACAGGAGACATGACTGATGTTCCCTGTAGACAGGAGACATGACTGATGTTCCCTGTAGACAGGAGACATGACTGATGTTCCCTGTAGACAGGAGACATGACTCCCTGTAGACAGGAGACATGACTGATGTTCCCTGTAGGAGACATGACTGATGTTCCCTGTACAGGAGACATGACTGATGTTCCCTGACATGACTGATGTTCCCTGTAGACAGAGACATGACTGATGTTCCCTGTAGACAGGAGACATGACTGATGTTCCCTGTAGTGAGAGACAGGAGACATGACTGATGTTCCCTGTAGACAGGAGACATGACTGATGTTCCCTGTAGACAGGAGACATGACTGATGTTCCCTGTAGACAGGAGACATGACTGATGTTCCCTGTAGACAGGAGACATGACTGATGTTCCCTGTAGACAGGAGACATGACTGATGTTCCCTGTAGACAGGAGACATGACTGATGTTCCCTGTAGACAGGAGACATGACTGATGTTCCCTGTAGACAGGAGACATGACTGATGTTCCCTGTAGACAGGAGACATGACTGATGTTCCCTGTAGACAGGAGACATGACTGATGTTCCCTGTAGACAGGAGACATGACTGATGTTCCCTGTAGACAGGAGACATGACTGATGTTCCCTGTAGACAGGAGACATGACTGATGTTCCCTGTAGACCATGACTGATGTTCCCTGTAGACAGGAGACATGACTGATGTTCCCTGTAGACAGGAGACATGACTGATGTTCCCTGTAGACAGGAGACATGACTGATGTTCCCTGTAGACAGGAGACATGACTGATGTTCCCTGTAGACAGGAGACATGACTGATGTTCCCTGTAGACAGACATGACTGATGTTCCCTGTAGACAGGAGACATGACTGATGTTCCCTGACAGGAGACAGACTGGAGACATGACTGATGTTCCCTGTAGACAGGAGACATGACTGATGTTCCCTGTAGACAGGAGACATGACTGATGTTCCCTGTAGACAGGAGACATGACTGATGTTCCCTGTAGACAGGAGACATGACTGATGTTCCCTGTAGACAGGAGACATGACTGATGTTCCCTGTAGACAGACTGATGTTCCCTGTACATGACTGATGTTCCCTGTAGACAGGAGACATGACTGATGTTCCCTGTAGACAGGAGACATGACTGATGTTCCATGTAGACAGGAGACATGACTGATGTTCCCTGTAGACAGGAGACATGACTGATGTTCCCTGTAGACAGGAGACATGACTGATGTTCCCTGTAGACAGGAGACATGACTGATGTTCCCTGTAGTGATGTAGACAGGAGACATGACTGATGTTCCCTGTAGACAGGAGACATGACTGATGTTCCCTGTAGTGATGTAGACAGGAGACATGACTGATGTTCCCTGTAGACAGGAGACATGACTGATGTTCCCTGTAGACAGGAGACATGACTGATGTTCCCTGTAGACAGGAGACATGACTGATGTTCCCTGTAGACAGGAGACATGACTGATGTTCCCTGTAGACAGGAGACAGGAGACATGACTGATGTTCCCTGTAGACAGGAGACATGACTGATGTTCCCTGTAGTGATGTAGACAGGAGACATGACTGATGTTCCATGTAGACAGGAGACATGACTGATGTTCCCTGTAGACAGGAGACATGACTGATGTTCCCTGTAGACAGGAGACATGACTGATGTTCCCTGTAGACCGGAGACATGACTGATGATCTAATAACCACCCACCTCTCTTCCTGGTTTCTGGTTTGAAGTGTTTGGCAGGAGGCGGACAGACATGTTCCTCAGCAGGTCGTGACACCCTCTTCATCACGACACCCCTGACACACAGGATTCACAAAGTGGGAACTACAACGAATGGGAACCCATTTAAGGGTTTAAACATCAGCCAATCAGCAGCTCTTAACTCCTCATCAGTCCTTTTATCGTTGTAAATGAAGACCCAACTAGTGAGAAATAGTCACAGCATTGAGGAGGATTTCATTACATGCTGTTTAAAACGAGACCTACATCAGAACATGGCCATTATATCACCATGGAAACATGGCCATTATGTCACCATGGAAACACATAGGAGCTTATCGAAGCAGCCACTGGAATGTGTGGAATTAATATTCTTCCAACCCTCAATCCTGCCCTCTCTCCTACCCTCTCCTCCTACCCTCTCCTCCTACCCTCTCCTCCTACCCTCTTCTCCTACCCTCTTCTCCTACCGTCTCTCCTACCCTCTTCTCCTACCCTCTTCTCCTACCCTCTTCTCCTACCCCCTTCTCCTACCCTCTTCTCCTACACTTCTCCAACCCTCCTCTCCTACCCTCTTCTCCTACACTCTTCTTCTACCCTCTTCTCCTACCCTCTTCTCCCACACTCTTCTCCTACCCTCTTCTCCTACCCTCTTCTCCTACCCTCTTCTCCTACCCCCTCTCCTACCGTCCTCTCCTACCCCCTCTCCTACACTCTTCTCCTACCCTCTTCTCCTACCCTCAATCCCACCCTCTTCTCCTACCCCCTTCTCCTACCCTCTTCTCCTACCCTCAATCCCACCCTCTTCTCCTACCCCCTTCTCCTACCCTCTTTTCCTACCGTCTTCCTACCCTCTTCTCCTACCCTCAATCCTACCCTCTCCTCCTACACTCTTCTCCTACCCTCTTCTCCTACCCTCTTCTCCTACCCTCTTCTCCTACCCCCTTTTCCTACCCTCTTCTCCTACACTCTTCTCCTACCCTCTTCTCCTACACTTCTCCAACCCTCCTCTCCTACCCTCTTCTCCTACACTCTTCTTCTACCCTCTTCTCCTACCCCCTTCTCCTACCCTCTTCTCCTACCCCCTTCTCCTACACTCTTCTCCTACACTCTTCTCCTACCCTCTTCTCCTACCCTCTTCTCCTACCCTCTCCTCCTACCCTCTTCTCCTACCCCCTCTCCTACCGTCCTCTCCTACCCCCTTCTCCTACACTCTTCTCCTACCCTCTTCTCCTACCCTCTCCTCCTACCCTCTCCTCCTACCCTCTTCTCCTACACTCTTCTCCTACCCTCTTCTCCTACACTCTTCTCCTACCCCCTTTCTTCTACACTCCTCTCCTACCCTCTTCTCCTACCCTCTCCTCCTACGCTCTTCTCCTACCCTCTCTCCTACCCTCTTCTCCTACCCCCTTCTCCTACACTCTTCTCCTACACTCTTCTCCTACCCTCTTCTCCTACCCTCTCTCCTACCCTCTCCTCCTACCCTCTTCTCCTACCCTCTCCTCCTACCCTCTTCTCCTACCCTCTCTCCTACCCTCTTCTCCTACCCCCTTCTCCTACACTCTTCTCCTACCCTCTTCTCCTACCCTCTTCTCCTACCCTCTCCTCCTACCCTCTTCTCCTACACTCTTCTCCTACCCTCTTCTCCTACACTCTTCTCCTACACTCTTCTCCTACCCTCTTCTCCTACCCTCTTCTCCTACCCCCTTCCTCTACACACTTCTTCTACCCTCTTCTCCTACCCTCTTCTCCTACCCCCTTCTCCTACCCTCTTCTCCTACCCTCTCTCCTACCCTCTTTTCCTACTGTCTCTCCTACCCTCTCTCCTGCCCTCTCTCCTACCCTCTTCTTCTACCCTCTCTCCTTCCCTCTTCTCCTACCCTCTTCTCCTACCCTCTTCTCCTACCCCCTTCTCCTACACTCTTCTCCTACCCTCTTCTTCTACCCTCTTCTCCTACCCTCTTCTCCTACCCCCTTCTCCTACCCTCTTCTCCTACCCTCTTCTCCTACCCTCTCTCCTACCCTCTTTTCCTACTGTCTCTCCTACCCTCTTCTCCTACCCCCTTCTCCTACACTCTTCTCCTACCCTCTTCTCCTACCCCCTTCTCCTACACTCTTCTCCTACCCTCTTCTTCTACCCTCTTCTCCTACCCTCTTCTCCTACCCTCTTCTTCTACCCTCTCTCCTTCCCTCTTCTCCTACCCTCTCTCCTACTCTCTCTTACCCTCTCTCCTACCCTCTCTCCTACCCTCTCTCCTACCCTCTTCTCCTACCCTCTTCTCCTGCCCTCTTCTCCTGCCCTCTTCTCCTACCCTCTTCTCCTACCCTCTTCTCCTACCCTCTTCTCCTACCCTCTTCTCTCCTACCCTCTTCTCTCCTACCTGAAATCTTATGTGTTCATGTACACCCCCAGGAAGACTATGGCAGCTGTTTTTACATTTTCTGTCAAGCGAACATTTAGATGAGGTCATTGTCACATTCTCATAAGTTGATGAGTTTAATGTTGTTTTTTTTTGTGAATATAGAGGGAATGATGTAGAGTAAGGTATTTGTGAATATAGAGGGGGAATGACGTAGAGTAAGGTATTTGTGAATATAGAGGGGAATGATATAGAGTAAGGTATTTGTGAATATAGAGGGGAATGATGTAGAGTAAGGTATTTGTGAATATAGAGGGGAATGATATAGAGTAAGGTATTTGTGAATATAGAGGGGGAATGATGTAGAGTAAGGTATTTGTGAATATAGAGGGGGAATGATGTAGAGTAAGGTATTTGTGAATATAGAGGGGGAATGATGTAGAGTAAGGTATTTGTGAATATAGAGGGGGAATGATGTAGAGTAAGGTATTTGTGAATATAGAGGGAATGATGTAGAGTAAGGTATTTGTGAATATAGAGGGAATGATGTAGAGTAAGGTATTTGTGAATATAGAGGGAATGATGTAGAGTAAGGTATTTGTGAATATAGAGGGGAATGATGTAGAGTAAGGTATTTGTGAATATAGAGGGAATGATATAGAGTAAGGTATTTGTGAATATAGAGGGAATGATGTAGAGTAAGGTATTTGTGAATATAGAGGGAATGATGTAGAGTAAGGTATTTGTGAATATAGAGGGGAATGATGTAGAGTAAGGTATTTGTGAATATAGAGGGGGAATGACGTAGAGTAAGGTATTTGTGAATATAGAAGGGGAATGATGTAGAGTAAGGTATTTGTGAATATAGAGGGAATGATGTAGAGTAAGGTATTTGTGAATATAGAGGGGAATGATGTAGAGTAAGGTATTTGTGAATATAGAGGGGGAATGACGTAGAGTAAGGTATTTGTGAATATAGAAGGGGAATGATGTAGAGTAAGGTATTTGTGAATATAGAAGGGGAATGATGTAGAGTAAGGTATTTGTGAATATAGAGGGAATGATGTAGAGTAAGGTATTTGTGAATATAGAGGGGGAATGATGTAGAGTAAGGTATTTGTGAATATAGAGGGAATGATGTAGAGTAAGGTATTTGTGAATATAGAGGGGGGATGATGTAGAGTAAGGTATTTGTGAATATAGAGGGGAATGATATAGAGTAAGGTATTTGTGAATATAGAGGGAATGATGTAGAGTAAGGTATTTGTGAATATAGAGGGAATGATGTAGAGTAAGGTATTTGTGAATATAGAGGGAATGATGTAGAGTAAGGTATTTGTGAATATAGAAGGAATGATGTAGAGTAAGGTATTTGTGAATATAGAGAGGGAATGGCGTAGAGTAAGGTATTTGTGAATATAGAGGGGGAAGGATGTAGAGTAAGGTATTTGTGAATATAGAGGGGGAAGGATGTAGAGTAAGGTATTTGTGAATATAGAGGGGGAATGATATAGAGTAAGGTATTTGTGAATATAGAGGGGGAATGATGTAGAGTAAGGTATTTGTGAATATAGAGGGGGAATGATGTAGAGTAAGGTATTTGTGAATATAGAGGGGGAATGATGTAGAGGGAATGACGTAGAGTAAGGTATTTGTGAATATAGAGGGAATGATGTAGAGTAAGGTATTTGCACGAAGTATGAACTGGACTGTGTGTTTACAGGCAGTAGGGCCTGTCATCATTCACTATGAACTGGACTGTGTGTTTACAGGCAGTAGGGCCTGCCATCATTCACTATGAACTGGACTGTGTGTTTACAGGCAGTAGGGCCTGTCATCATTCACTATGAACTGGACTGTGTGTTTACAGGCAGTAGGGCCTGTCATCATTCACTATGAACTGGACTGTGTGTTTACAGGCAGTAGGGCCTGTCATCATTCACTTTGAACTGGACTGTGTGTTTACAGGCAGTAGGGCCTGTCATCATTCACTTTGATCTGGACTGTGTGTTTACAGGCAGTAGGACCTGCCATCATTCACTATGAACTGTGTGTTTACAGGCGGTAGGGCCTGACATCATTCACTAAGAACTGGACTGTGTGTTTACAGGCAGTAGGGCCTGACATCATTCACTATGAACTGGACTGTGTGTTTACAGGCAGTAGGGCCTGTCCTCATTCACTATGAACTGGACTGTGTGTTTACAGGCAGTAGGGCCTGACATCATTCACTATGAACTGGACTGTGTGTTTACAGGCAGTAGGTCCTGTCATCATTCACTATGAACTGGACTGTGTGTTTACAGGTAGTAGGGCCTGTCATCATTCACTATGAACTGGACTGTGTGTTTACAGGCAGTAGGGCCTGTCATCATTCACTATGAACTGGACTGTGTGTTTACAGGCAGTAGGACCTGCCATCATTCACTATGAACTGGACTGTGTGTTTACAGGCAGTAGGGCCTGTCATCATTCACTATGAACTGGACTGTGTGTTTACAGGAAGTAGGGCCTGTCATCATTCACTATGAACTGGACTGTGTGTTTACAGGCAGTAGGGCCTGTCATCATTCACTATGAACTGGACTGTGTGTTTACAGGCAGTAGGGCCTGCCATCATTCACTATGAACTGGAGTGTGTGTTTACAGGCAGTAGGGCCTGTCATCATTCACTATGAACTGGACTGTGTGTTTACAGGCAGTAGGGCCTGTCATCATTCACTATGAACTGGAGTGTGTGTTTACAGGCAGTAGGGCCTGTCATCATTCACTTTGAACTGGACTGTGTGTTTACAGGCAGTAGGGCCTGTCATCATTCACTATGAACTGGACTGTGTGTTTACAGGCAGTAGGGCCTGTCATCATTCACTATGAACTGGACTGTGTGTTTACAGGCAGTAGGGCCTGCCATCATTCACTATGAACTGGAGTGTGTGTTTACAGGCAGTAGGGCCTGTCATCATTCACTTTGAACTGGACTGTGTGTTTACAGGCAGTAGGGCCTGTCATCATTCACTATGAACTGGACTGTGTGTTTACAGGCAGTAGGGCCTGCCATCATTCACTATGAACTTTACTGTGTGTTTACAGGCAGTAGGGCCTGTCATCATTCACTATGAACTGGACTGTGTGTTTACAGGCAGTAGGGCCTGTCATCATTCACTATGAACTGGACTGTGTGTTTACAGGCAGTAGGGCCTGTCATCATTCACTATGAACTGGACTGTGTGTTTACAGGCAGTAGGGCCTGCCATCATTCACTATGAACTGGAGTGTGTGTTTACAGGCAGTAGGGCCTGTCATCATTCACTTTGAACTGGACTGTGTGTTTACAGGCAGTAGGGCCTGTCATCATTCACTATGAACTGGACTGTGTGTTTACAGGCAGTAGGGCCTGTCATCATTCACTATGAACTGGACTGTGTGTTTACAGGCAGTAGGGCCTGCCATCATTCACTATGAACTTTACTGTGTGTTTACAGGCAGTAGGGCCTGTTATCATTCACTATGAACTGGACTGTGTGTTTACAGACTTACAGACACTATCTCTGGTTAGTTAGGGTTAGTTAGGGTTAGTTAGTTGTTCTTACCGATGTCCAGGACCTTCTGTTTGGCAGTGTGTTGTTAGTTAGGGTTAGTTAGGGTTAGTTAGTTGTTCTTACCGATGTCCAGGACCTTCTGTTTGGCAGTGTGTTGTTAGTTAGGGTTAGTTAGGGTTAGTTAGTTGTTCTTACCGATGTCCAGGACCTTCTGTTTGGCAGTGTGTTGTTAGTTAGGCTTAGTTAGGCTTAGTTAGGGTTAGTTAGTTGTTCTTACCGATGTCCAGGACCTTCTGTTTGGCAGTGTGTTGTTAGTTAGGCTTAGTTAGGGTTAGTTAGGGTTAGTTAGTTGTTCTTACCGATGTCCAGGACCTTCTGTTTGGCAGTGTGTTGTTAGTTAGGCTTAGTTAGGGTTAGTTAGGGTTAGTTAGTTGTTCTTACCGATGTCTAAGACCCTCTGTTTGGCAGTGTGTTGTCTGGAGTGCCAGTACGTTGGTTAGTTAGGGTTAGTTAGTTGTTCTTACCGATGTCTAAGACCCTCTGTTTGGCAGTGTGTTGTCTGGAGTGCCAGTACGTTGGTTAGTTAGGGTTAGTTAGTTGTTCTTACCGATGTCTAAGACCCTCTGTTTGGCAGTGTGTAGTCTGGAGTGCCAGTACGTTGGTTAGTTTGGGTTAGTTAGTTGTTCTTACCGATGTCCAAGACCCTCTGTTTGGCAGTGTGTTGTCTGGAGTGCCAGTACGTTGGTTAGTTAGGGTTAGTTAGTTGTTCTTACCGATGTCCAAGACCCTCTGTTTGGCAGTGTGTTGTCTGGAGTGCCAGTACGTTGGTTAGTTAGGGTTAGTTGTTCTTACCGATGTCTAAGACCCTCTGTTTGGCAGTGTGTTGTCTGGAGTGCCAGTACGTTGGTTAGTTAGGGTAAGTTAGTTGTTCTTACCGATGTCTAAGACCCTCTGTTTGGCAGTGGGTTGTCTGGAGTGCCAGAACGTTCAGTGTTTCAGCTGCTCATCTCTGTCCTTATCATCACTGAACATCACCACACTCTGGTGAGAATACAGTACATTGAGCTCAATATCCAGACCTGGAGTCAGCTCAATACCCAGTACATTATCCAGACAAGGGGTCAGCTCAATACCCAGTACATTATCCAGGCTAGGGTTCAGCTCAATACCCAGTACATTATCCAGGCAAGGGGTCAGCTCAATACCCAGTACATTATCCAGGCTAGGGTTCAGCTCAATACCCAGTACATTATCCAGGCTAGGGTTCAGCTCAATACCCAGTACATCATTATCCAGGCTAGGGTTCAGCTCAATACCCAAGTCATCATTATCCAGGCTAGGGTTCAGCTCAATACCCAGTACATCATTATCCAGGATAGGGTTCAGCTCAATACCCAAGTCATCATTATCCAGGCTAGGGTTCAGCTCAATACCCAGTACATCATTATCCAGGCTAGGGTTCAGCTCAATACCCAGTACATCATTATCCAGGCTAGGGTTCAGCTCAATACCCAGTACATCATTATCCAGGCTCGGGTTCAGCTCAATACCCAGTACATCATTATCCAGGCAAGGGTTCAGCTCAATACCCAGTACATCATTATCCAGGCTAGGGTTCAGCTCAATACCCAGTACATCATTATCCAGGCTAGGATTCAGCTCAATACCCAGTACATCATTATCCAGAATAGGGTTCAGCTCAATACCCAGTACATCATTATCCAGGCTAGGGTTCAGCTCAATACCCAGTACATCATTATCCAGGCTAGGGTTCAGCTCAATACCCAGTACATCATTATCCAGGCTAGGGTTCAGCTCAATACCCAGGACATTATCCAGGCTAGTGTTCAGCTCAATACCCAGTACATCATTATCCAGGCTAGGGTTCAGCTCAATACCCAGTACATCATTATCCAGGCTAGGGTTCAGCTCAATACCCAGGACATTATCCAGGCTAGTGTTCAGCTCAATACCCAGTACATCATTATCCAGGCTAGGGTTCAGCTCAATACCCAGTACATCATTATCCAGGCTAGGGTTCAGCTCAATACCCAGTACATCATTATCCAGGCTAGGGTTCAGCTCAATACCCAGGACATTATCCAGGCTAGGGTTCAGCTGAATACCCAGGACATTATCCAGGCTATGGTTCAGCTCAATACCCAGTACATCATTATCCAGGCTAGGGTTCAGCTCAATACCCAGTACATCATTATCCAGGCTAGGGTTCAGCTCAATACCCAGTACATCATTATCCAGGCTAGGGTTCAGCTCAATACCCAGTACATCATTATCCAGGCTAGGGTTCAGCTCAATACCCAGTACATCATTATCCAGGCTAGGGTTCAGCTCAATACCCAGGACATTATCCAGGCTAGGGTTCAGCTCAATACCCAGGACATTATCCAGGCTATGGTTCAGCTCAATACCCAGTACATCATTATCCAGGCTAGGGTTCAGCTCAATACCCAGTACATCATTATCCAGGCGAGGGTTCAGCTCAATACCCAGTATATCATTATCCAGGCTAGGGTTCAGCTCAATACCCTAACAGTACATCATTATCCAGGCTAGTGTTCAGCTCAATACCCTAACAGTACATCATTATCCAGGCTAGGGTTCAGCTCAATACCCAGTACATCATTATCCAGGCTAGGGTTCAGCTCAATACCCAGTACATCATTATCCAGGCTAGGGTTCAGCTCAATACCCAGTACATCATTATCCAGGCTAGGGTTCAGCTCAATACCCAGTACATCATTATCCAGGCGAGGGTTCAGCTCAATACCCAGTACATCATTATCCAGGCTAGGGTTCAGCTCAATACCCAGTACATCATTATCCAGGCTAGGGTTCAGCTCAATACCCAGTACATCATTATCCAGGCTAGGGTTCAGCTCAATACCCAGTACATCATTATCCAGGCTAGGGTTCAGCTCAATACCCAGTACATCATTATCCAGGCTAGGGTTCAGCTTAATACCCAGTACATCATTATCCAGGCTAGGGTTCAGCTCAATACCCATTACATTATCCAGGCTAGGGTTCAGCTCAATACCCAGTACATCATTATCCAGGCTAGGGTTCAGCTCAATACCCAGTACATCATTATCCAGGCTAGGGTTCAGCTCAATACCCAGTACATCATTATCCAGGCTAGGGTTCAGCTCAATACCCAGGACATTATCCAGGCTAGGGTTCAGCTCAATACCCAGGACATTATCCAGGCTATGGTTCAGCTCAATACCCAGTACATCATTATCCAGGCTAGGGTTCAGCTCAATACCCAGTACATCATTATCCAGGCGAGGGTTCAGCTCAATACCCAGTATATCATTATCCAGGCTAGGGTTCAGCTCAATACCCTAACAGTACATCATTATCCAGGCTAGGGTTCAGCTCAATACCCTAACAGTACATCATTATCCAGGCTAGGGTTCAGCTCAATACCCTAACAGTACATCATTATCCAGGCTAGGGTTCAGCTCAATACCCAGTACATCATTATCCAGGCTAGGGTTCAGCTCAATACCCAGTACATCATTATCCAGGCTAGGGTTCAGCTCAATACCCAGTTATCATTATCCAGGCTAGGGTTCAGCTCAATACCCAGTACATCATTATCCAGGCTAGGGTTCAGCTCAATACCCAGTACATCATTATCCAGGCTAGGGTTCAGCTCAATACCCAGTACATCATTATCCAGGCTAGGGTTCAGCTCAATACCCAGTACATCATTATCCAGGCTAGGGTTCAGCTCAATACCCAGTACATCATTATCCAGGCTAGGGTTCAGCTTAATACCCAGTACATCATTATCCCGGCTAGGGTTCAGCTCAATACCCATTACATTATCCAGGCTAGGGTTCAGCTCAATACCCAGTACATCATTATCCAGGCTAGGGTTCAGCTCAATACCCAGTACATCATTATCCAGGCTAGGGTTCAGCTCAATACCCAGTACCGTATCCAGGCTAGGGTTCAGCTCAATACCCAGTACAGTATCCAGGCTAGGGTTCAGCTCAATACCCAGTACATTATCCAGGCTAGGGTTCAGCTCACTACCCAGTACATTATCCAGGCTAGGGTTCAGCTCAATACCCAGTACATCATTATCCGGGCTAGGGTTCAGCTCAATACCCAGTACATCATTATCCAGGCTAGGGTTCAGCTCAATACCCAGTACATTATCCAGGCTAGGGTTCAGCTCAATACCCAGTACATCATTATCCAGGCTAGGGTTCAGCTCAATACCCAGTACATCATTATCCAGGCTAGGGTTCAGCTCAATACCCAGGACATTATCCAGGCTAGGGTTATTATCCAGGCTAGGGTTAGTATGGTAGTGGTAGTTGTATCAGTAGAGTAGTGGTAGCAATATGGTAGTGGTAGCAGTAGACTAGTGGCAGCAGTATGGTAGTGGTAGCAGTATGGTAGTGGTAGCAGTAGAGTAGTGGTAGCAATATGGTAGTGGTAGCAGTGTGGTAGTGGTAGCAGTATTGTAGTGGTAGCAGTATAGTAGTGGTAGCAGTATGGTAGTGGTAGCAGTAGAGTAGTCATAGCAGTAGACTAGTGGCAGCAGTATGGTAGTGGCAGCAGTATGGTAGTGGTAGCAGTATGGTAGTGGTAGCAGTATGGTAGTGGTAGCAGTATGGTAGTGGTAGCAGTAGAGTAGTCATAGCAGTAGACTAGTGGCAGCAGTATGGTAGTGGTAGCAGTATGGTAGTGGTAGCAGTAGACTAGTGGTAGCAGTAGAGTAGTGATAGCAGTAGACTAGTGGCAGCAGTATGGTAGTGGTAGCAGTATGGTAGTGGTAGCAGTAGAGTAGTGGTAGCAATATGGTAGTGGTAGCAGAGTGGTAGTGGTAGCAGTATGGTAGTGGTAGCAGTAGAGTAGTGGTAGCAGTATGGCAGTGGTAGCAGTAGACTAGTGGTAACAGTATGGTAGTGATAGCAGTAGAGGATTGGTAGCAGTAGACTAGTGGTAACAGTATAGTAGTAGTAGCAGTAGAGGATTGGTAGCAGTAGAATAGTGGTAGCAGTAGAGTAGTGGTAGTGGTAGCAGTATGGTAGTGGTAGCAGTAGAGTAGTGGTAGCAGTAGAGTAGTGGTAGCAGTATGGTAGTGCTAGCAGTATGGTAATGGTAGCAGTAGAGTAGTGGTAGCAGTATGGTAGTGGTAGCAGTATGGTAGTGGTAGCAGTATGGAAGTGGTAGTAGTAGAGTAGTGGTAGCAGTATGGTAGTGGTGCAGGTAGAGTAGTGGTAGTGGTAGCAGTAGAGTAGTGGTAGCAGTAAGGTCATGCTAGCAGTAAGGTAGTGGTAGCAGAAGAGTAGTGGTAGCAGTATGGTAGTGGTAGTGGTAGCAATAGAGTAGTGGTAGCAGTAGTGTGGTAGTGCTGACAGTATGGTAGTGGTAGCAGTAGAGTAGTGGTAGCAGTAGAGTAGTGTGGTAGTGCTGACAGTATGGTAGTGGTAGCAGTAGAGTAGTGTGGTAGTGCTGACAGTATGGTAGTGGTAGCAGTAGAGTAGTGTGGTAGTGTGGTAGTGCTGACAGTATGGTAGTGGTAGCAGTAGAGTAGTGTGGTAGTGCTGTAGTATAGGGGCTGTTTAGGGACTGTATAGGGGCTGTATAGGGACTGTATAGGGACTGTATAAGGGCTGTATTGGGACTGTATAGGGACTGTATAAGGGCTGTATAGGGGCGAATAGGGACTGTATAGGGGCTGTATAGGGACTGTACAGGGGCTGTATAAGGGCTGAATAGGGACTGTATAAGGGCTGTATAGGGGCTGTAAAGGGACTGTATAAGGGCTGTATAGGGGCTGTATAAAGGCAGAATAGGGGCTGTACAGGGGCTGTATAAGGGCTGAATAGGGACTGAATAGGGACTGTATAAGGGGTGTATAGGGGCTGTATAGGGACTGTATAAGGGCTGTATAGGGGCTGAATAGGGACTGTATAAGGGCTGTATAGGGGCTGAATAGGGACTGTATAAGGGCTGTATAGGGGCTGTAAAGGGACTGTATAAGGGCTGTATAGGGGCTGTATAGGGACTGTATAAGGGCTGTATAGGGGCTGTATAGGGGCTGTATAGGGGCTGTATAAGGGCTGTATAGGGGCTGTATAGGGACTGTATAAGGGCTGTATAGGGGCTGTATAGGGACTGAATAGGGGCTGTATAGGGGCTGTATAGGGGCTGAATAGGGACTGTATAAGGGCTGTATAGGGGCTGTATAAGGGCAGAATAGGGGCTGTATAAGGGCTGTATAGGGGCTGTATAGGGACTGTATAAGGGGTGTATAGGGGCTGTATAGGGACTGTATAAGGGCTGTATAGGGGCTGAATAGGGACTGTATAAGGGGTGTATAGGGGCTGTATAGGGACTGTATAAGGGCTGTATAGGGACTGTATAGGGGCTGTATAGGGACTGTATAAGGGCTGAATAGGGGCTGTACAGGGGCTGTATAAGGGCTGAATAGGGACTGTATAAGGGCTGTATAGGGGCTGTAAAGGGACTGTATAAGGGCTGTATAGGGGCTGAATAGGGACTGTATAAGGGCTGTATAGGGACTGTATAAGGGCTGAATTGGGGCTGTATAGGGGCTGTATAGGGGCTGTATAAGGGCAGAATAGGGGCTGTATAAGGGCTGTATAGGGACTGTATGGGGACTGTATAGGGGCTGTATTGGGACTGTATAAGGGCTGTATAGGGACTGTATAGGGGCGAATAGGGACTGTATAGGGGCTGAATAGGGGCTGTATAAGGGCTGTATAGGGGCTGAATAGGGACTGTATAGGGGCTGTATAGGGACTGTATAGGGGCTGTACAGGGGCTGTATAAGGGCTGAATAGGGACTGTATAGGGGCTGTATAGGGGCTGTATAAGGGCTGTATAGGGGCTGAATAGGGACTGTATAAGAGCTGTATAAGGGCTGTATAGGGACTGTATAAGGGCTGTATAGGGACTGTATAAGGGCTGTATAGGGGCTGAATAGGGACTGTATAGGGGCTGTATAGGGGCTGTATAAGGGCTGAATAGGGACTGTATAAGGGCTGTACAGGGGCTGTATAGGGGCTGAATAGGGACTGTATAGGGGCTGTATAGGGGCTGTATAAGGGCTGTATAGGGGCTGAATAGGGACTGTATAAGAGCTGTATAAGGGCTGTATAGGGACTGTATAAGGGCTGTATAGGGACTGTATAAGGGCTGTATAGGGGCTGAATAGGGACTGTATAGGGGCTGTATAGGGGCTGTATAAGGGCTGAATAGGGACTGTATAAGGGCTGTATAGGGGCTGTAAAGGGACTGTATAGGGGCTGTATAAGGGCTGTATAGGGGCTGAATAGGGGCTGTATAGGGGCTGAATAGGGACTGAATAGGGACTGTATAAGAGCTGTATAAGGGCTGTATAGGGGCTGAATAGGGACTGTATAAGAGCTGTATAAGGGCTGTATAGGGACTGTATAAGGGCTGTATAGGGACTGTATAAGGGCTGTATAGGGGCTGAATAGGGACTGTATAGGGGCTGTATAGGGGCTGTATAAGGGCTGAATAGGGACTGTATAAGGGCTGTATAGGGGCTGTAAAGGGACTGTATAGGGGCTGTATAAGGGCTGTATAAGGGCTGTATAGGGGCTGTATAGGGGCTGAATAGGGACTGTATAAGGGCTGTATAGGGACTGTATAGGGACTGTATAAGGGCTGTATAGGGGCTGTATTGGGGCTGTATAAGGGCTGTATAGTGGCTGTATTGGGGCTGAATAGGGACTGTATAAGGGCTGTATAGGGGCTGTATAGGGACTGTATATGGGCTGTATAGGGGCTGTATAGGGGCTGTATAAGGCCTGTATAGGGGCTGTATAAGGGCTGTATAGGTGCTGAATAGGGGCTGTATAAGGGCTGTATAGGGGCTGTATAAAGGCTGTATAAGGGCTGTATAGGGGCTGTATAAGGGGTGTATAGGGGCTGTATAGGGACGGGATAAGGGCTGTATAGGGGCTGTATAGGGGCTGTATAAGGGCTCTATAGGGGCTGTATAAGGGCTGAATAGGGGCTGTATAGGGGCTGTATAGGGGCTGTATAAAGGCTGTATAAGGGCTGTATAGGGGGTGTATAAGCGCTGTATAAGGGCTGTATAGGGGCTGTATAAGGGCTGTATAGGGACTGTATAGGGACTGTATAAGGGCTGTATAGGGGCTGTATAGGGGCTGTATAAGGGCTGTATAGGGACTGTATAGGGACTGTATAAGGGCTGTATAAGGGCTGTATAAGGGCTGTATAGGGACGGTATAAGGGCTGTATAAGGGCTGTATAAGGGCTGTATAGGGGCTGTATAAGGGCTGTATAGGGACTGTATAAGGGCTGTATAGGGGCTGTATAGGGGCTGTATAAGGGTTGTATAGGGGCTGTATAGGAGCTGTATAGGGGCTGTATAGGTGCTTATAGGGGCTGTATAAGGGCTGTATAGGGGCTGTTTAGGTGTTGTATAGGGGCTGTATAGGGGCTGTATAAGGGCTGTATAGGGGCTGTATAAAGGCTGTATAAGGGCTGTATAGGGGCTGTATAGGGGCTGTATGGGGACGGTATAAGGGCTGTATAGGGGCTGTATAAGGGCTGTATAAGGGCTGTATAGGGGCTGTATAAGGGCTGTATAGGGGCTGTATAAGGGCTGTTTAGGGACTGTATAGGGACTGTATAAGGGCTGTATAGGGGCTGTATAGGGGCTGGTAAGGGGCTGTATAAGGGCTTTATAGTGGCTGTATTGGGGCTGTATAGGTGCTCATAGGGGCTGTATAAGGGCTGTATAGGGGTTGTATAGGGGCTGTATAAGAGCTGTATAAGGGCTGTATAGGGGCTGTATAAGGGCTGTATAAGTGCTGTATAGGGGCTGTGTAGAGGCTGTATAAGAGCTGTATAAGGGCTGTATAGGGGTTGTGTAGAGGCTGGGTAGGGGCTGGGTAGAAGCTGAGTAGAGGCTGGGTAAGGGGCTGGGTAGAGGCTGTGTACAGGCTGGGTAGAGGCTAGGTAAGGGCTGGGTAGAGGATAGGTAAGGGCTGGGTAGAGGCTGGGTAGAGTCTGGGTAGGGGGCTGGGTAGAGGCTGGGTAGAGGCTCGGTAAGGGCTGGGTAGAGGCTGGGTAGAGGCTAGGTAAGGGCTGGGTAGAGGCTGGGTAGAGGCTCGGTAAGGGCTGGGTAGAGGCTGGGTAGAGGCTAGGTAAGGGCTGGGTAGAGGCTGGGTAGAGGCTCGGTAAATGCTGGGTAGAAGCTGAAGATCAGAGCAGGGATTGTCTCCTAGATGGTAGGGAGACAGATTGTACTTCCTGTTTGAGTTTTTGCTTGTAAGCAGGAATCAGGAGGTTAAAGTTATGGTCAGATTTGCCAAATTGAGGGTAAAGGAGAGATTTGTACACATTTCTGCGTTTGGAGTGAAGGTATTTCTGTGTTTGGAGTGAAGGTATTTCTGTGTTTGGAGTGAAGGTATTTCTGTGTTTGGAGTGAAGGTATTTCTGTGTTTGGAGTGAAGGTATTTCTGTGTTTGGAGTGAAGGTATTTCTGTGTTTGGAGTGAAGGTATTTCTGTGTTTGGAGTGAAGGTATTTCTGTGTTTGGAGTGAAGGTATTTCTGTGTTTGGAGTGAAGGCATTTCTGTGTTTGGAGTGAAGGTATTTCTGTGTTTGGAGTGAAGGTGGGCTCAAGTTTTTTGCCTCTAATTGCACAGGTGACATGTTGGTAGAAATTAGGTAAATACCTAACTAAAAAAACTGGTATTTCTGTTTTCTTTGCGTCAAAAACACCAGCCACTAAGAGCTCACTTCTGGATGAGCCTTTTCTCATTCGCTTATGGCCTTATACAGCTCGTCCAATTAGATCTTAGTGCCAGCATCACTTTGTGGTGGTAAGTAGACAGCTACGAAAGTCTACAGCTTATCATGAGATACTCATGACGAGCAGCACCTCGAGACTTCCTTAATATTAGAGCTCGCACACCAGCTGTTGTTAACACAGAGACACACCTCCTCCGTTGCCCGCCGTCCTGTCGATGCGTAGAGAAACCCAGTGTTTATTATCTATGTCCTCATTCAGACACCACTTCAACAAACACAAGATATTACAGTTCATCTTTCTGTTTCCGAGTCTCTGGGATTAAGGTCCTGGTCCGGGGTGAGTAGTACGTCCTGTTCCTCCGACTCCTTGAAGTAGAACATCGGAATCCAAATCCAGGTTATTGATTGGCTGTTTTGACGGTTGAAGTAGGGCCAGTGGTAAATGAGAACTTAAATAAAGGGTTAGGGTGACTGTGTCCCACTTTTTTATTTAACTGAGTTTGCTGCACTGAAAGTAAAGGGGCTGAATAATTTTGCACGCCCAATTTTTCAGTTTTTGATTTGTTAAAAAAGTTTAAAATTTCCAATAAATGTCGTTCCACTTCATGATTGTGTCCCACTTGTTGTTGATTCTTCACAAAAAAATACAGTTTTATATCTTTATGTTTGAAGCCTGAAATGTGGCAAAAGGTTGCAAAGTTCAAGGGGGCCGAATACTTTCGCAAGGCACTGTATATATATAAATACCTGGTTAAATAAAGGGTTAGGGTTATATATATAAATACCTGGTTAAATAAAGGGTTAGGGTTATATATATAAATACCTGGTTAAATAAAGGGTTAGGGTTATATATATATATATATATATAAATACCTGGTTAAATAAAGGTGATATTGACCAATAGCCTGCATCTTTAGGGATTCTCTGAGCCAGGATGCTGCCAATGGTAGATCAGTTAGATCGTAACACAAGGTGAGACATCCTAACATGAGCGAATCACAGTGTGTAAATGCATTTACGTCTGAGCCAGAGAGTTTTGATACTACAGTAAGTGGATGGACAGGGCCGCTCTCTGGGGGGATGACAAGTTGTTTTCAGGGATATTCTGCCACCTAGTGGAACATATGTGTACTACATTTCTGAGAATTGATTCGGGGAAGGAAAATTGATTTCAGGACATGGGCGGATTGGCCGAATGTCAGAGGGGCTGGACCATCTTGGACTGAGGTGGGCTGTTCGAAAATATATATATATTTGGTTTTTTAAAAATGTATTAATGATTTTTGCGCAACTTCTCTGTTCTCTATAATAATAATCTGTATTGAGCATTTTGCTGACCAGCCGAGTTGAGGTGGTACTGAGGTGGCTGACCAATGGTGGCCGAGTTGAGGTGGCTGACCAATGGTGGCCGAATTGAGGTGGCTGACCAATGGTGGCCGAGTTGAGGTGGTACTGAGGTGGCTGACCAATGGTGGCCGAGTTGAGGTGGCTGACCAATGGTGGCCGAGTTGAGGTGGCTGACCAATGGTGGACGAGTTGAGGTGGCTAACCAATGGTGGCCGAGCTGAGGTGGTACTGAGATGGCTGACCAATGGTGGCCGAGTTGAGGTGGCTGACCAATGGTGGCCGAGTTGAGGTGGTACTGAGGTGGCTGACCAATGGTGGCCGAGTTGAGGTGGCTGACCAATGGTGGCCGAGTTGAGGTGGCTGACCAATGGTGGACGAGTTGAGGTGGCTAACCAATGGTGGACGAGTTGAGGTGGCTAACCAATGGTGGCCGAGCTGAGGTGGCTGACCAATGGTGGCCGAGTTGAGGTGGCTGACCAATGGTGGCCGAGCTGAGATGGCTGACCAATGGTGGCCGAGCTGAGGTGGCTGACCATTTGTGGCCCAGCTGAAGTTGCTAACCATTGGTGTCCGAGCTGAGGTTGCACTGAGTTGGCTGACCAATGGTGGCCGAGCTGAGATGACTGACCAATGGTGGCCGAGCTGATGTGGCGCAAATTCACATTCGAAGTCAAAAGCACATCATCAAAAAGTTGAGAGACCAACAAAAGGGGTTTTGAGGCCAAAGCTGCTAAATGAGTGAAATTAACCGATTGATTTGTTTCTGCTGGTCCAGTGTCTGTGTCTGTGTCTGTGTCTGTGTCTGTGCCTGTGTCCGTGTCCGTGTCCGTGTCCGTGTCCGTGTCCGTGTCCGTGTCCGTGTCCGTGTCCGTGTCCGTGTCCGTGTCCGTGTCCGTGTCCGTGCCCGTGCCCGTGCCCGTGCCCGTGTCCGTGCCTGTGTCTGTGTCTGTGTCTGTGCCTGTGTCTGTGTCTGTGTCTGTGTCTGTCCCTGTGTCTGTCCCTGTGTCTGTGCCTGTGTCTGTGCCTGTGTCTGTGTCTGTGTCTGTGTCTGTGTCTGTGTCTTTGCCTGTGCCTGTGTCTGTGTCTGTGTCCGTGAGAAAAAGACAGATCAGTTGCTGTGGTGCAGTGGAGGTAGGGAGGAGAACAGAGAAAGACACTCACGCACACTGACACAGATCATGTAGCCCAGGGCTGGCGTTGTATTTGTATTGATTTAACCTTTATGTAACCTTCATTTAACCAGGCAAGTCAGTTAAGGACAAATTATTATTTACAATGACGGCCTACCAAAAGGGCAAAAGGCCTCCTGCGGGGAGGCTGGGATTAAACAATAAAAAATAGGACAAAACACACATCAACACTACATAAAGAGAACACATGGGAGCAACACTTGAAAACACAGCACAGTAGCAACACAACATGTCAGCAACACAAAACATGGTACAAGCATTATTCATGGGTTTCTGGATCTCAGTCTCTTCAGCCCAGCGAATGGGTTTCTGGATCTCAGTCTCTTCAGTCCAGCTAATGGGTTTCTGGATCTCAGTCTCTTCAGTCCAGCGAATGGGTTTCTGGATCTCAGTCCAGTCTCTTCAGCCCAGCTAATGGGTTTCTGAATCTCAGTCTCTTCAGCCCAGCTAATGGGTTTCTGGATCTCAGTCCAGTCTCTTCAGCCCAGCTAATGGGTTTCTGGATCTCAGTCTCTTCAGTCCAGCTAATGGGTTTCTGGATCTCAGTCTCTTCAGTCCAGCGAATGGGTTTCTGGATCTCAGTCCAGTCTCTTCAGCCCAGCTAATGGGTTTCTGGATCTCAGTCTCTTCAGTCCAGCTAATGGGTTTCTGAATCTCAGTCTCTTCAGCCCAGCGAATGGGTTTCTGAATCTCAGTCTCTTCAGTCCAGCGAATGGGTTTCTGGATCTCAGTCTCTTCAGTCCAGCTAATGGGTTTCTGGATCTCAGTCTCTTCAGTCCAGCGAATGGGTTTCTGGATCTCAGTCCAGTCTCTTCAGCCCAGCTAATGGGTTTCTGAATCTCAGTCTCTTCAGCCCAGCGAATGGGTTTCTGGATCTCAGTCTCTTCAGTCCAGCTAATGGGTTTCTGGATCTCAGTCTCTTCAGTCCAGCGAATGGGTTTCTGGATCTCAGTCTCTTCAGCCCAGCGAATGGGTTTCTGAATCTCAGTCTCTTCAGTCCAGCGAATGGGTTTCTGGATCTCAGTCTCTTCAGTCCAGCTAATGGGTTTCTGGATCTCAGTCTCTTCAGTCCAGCGAATGGGTTTCTGGATCTCAGTCCAGTCTCTTCAGCCCAGCTAATGGGTTTCTGAATCTCAGTCTCTTCAGCCCAGCGAATGGGTTTCTGGATCTCAGTCCAGTCTCTTCAGCCCAGCTAATGGGTTTCTGAATCTCAGTCTCTTCAGTCCAGCTAATGGGTTTCTGGATCTCAGTCTCTTCAGTCCAGCTAATGGGTTTCTGAATCTCAGTCTCTTCAGTCCAGCTAATGGGTTTCTGAATCTCAGTCTCTTCAGTCCAGCTAATGGGTTTCTGGATCTCAGTCCAGTCTCTTCAGCCCAGCTAATGGGTTTCTGAATCTCAGTCTCTTCAGCCCAGCTAATGGGTTTCTGAATCTCAGTCTCTTCAGTCCAGCGAATGGGTTTCTGGATCTCAGTCTCTTCAGCCCAGCGAATGGGTTTCTGAATCTCAGTCTCTTCAGCCCAGCGAATGGGTTTCTGGATCTCAGTCTCTTCAGTCCAGCTAATGGGTTTCTGAATCTCAGTCCAGTCTCTTCAGTCCAGCGAATGGGTTTCTGAATCTCAGTCTCTTCAGTCCAGCTAATGGGTTTCTGAATCTCAGTCTCTTCAGCCCAGAGAATGGGTTTCTGAATCTCAGTCCAGTCTCTTCAGTCCAGCTAATGGGTTTCTGAATCTCAGTCTCTTCAGTCCAGCTAATGGGTTTCTGGATCTCAGTCTCTTCAGTCCAGCTAATGGGTTTCTGAATCTCAGTCTCTTCAGCCCAGCGAATGGGTTTCTGAATCTCAGTCTCTTCAGCCCAGCGAATGGGTTTCTGGATCTCAGTCTCTTCAGCCCAGCTAATGGGTTTCTGGATCTCAGTCTCTTCAGCCCAGCTAATGGGTTTCTGAATCTCAGTCTCTTCAGTCCAGCGAATGGGTTTCTGGATCTCAGTCTCTTCAGTCCAGCTAATGGGTTTCTGAATCTCAGTCCAGTCTCTTCAGTCCAGCTAATGGGTTTCTGGATCTCAGTCTCTTCAGTCCAGCTAATGGGTTTCTGGATCTCAGTCTCTTCAGTCCAGCTAATGGGTTTCTGAATCTCAGTCCAGTCTCTTCAGTCCAGCTAATGGGTTTCTGAATCTCAGTCTCTTCAGTCCAGCTAATGGGTTTCTGGATCTCAGTCTCTTCAGTCCAGCTAATGGGTTTCTGGATCTCAGTCTCTTCAGTCCAGCTAATGGGTTTCTGAATCTCAGTCCAGTCTCTTCAGTCCAGCGAATGGGTTTCTGAATCTCAGTCTCTTCAGTCCAGCGAATGGGTTTCTGAATCTCAGTCTCTTCAGCCCAGCTAATGGGTTTCTGAATCTCAGTCTCTTCAGTCCAGCTAATGGGTTTCTGAATCTCAGTCTCTTCAGCCCAGAGAATGGGTTTCTGGATCTCAGTCTCTTCAGTCCAGCTAATGGGTTTCTGAATCTCAGTCCAGTCTCTTCAGTCCAGCTAATGGGTTTCTGGATCTCAGTCTCTTCAGCCCAGCTAATGGGTTTCTGAATCTCAGTCTCTTCAGTCCAGCGAATGGGTTTCTGAATCTCAGTCTCTTCAGTCCAGCTAATGGGTTTCTGAATCTCAGTCTCTTCAGTCCAGCTAATGGGTTTCTGGATCTCAGTCTCTTCAGTCCAGCTAATGGGTTTCTGAATCTCAGTCCAGTCTCTTCAGTCCAGCTAATGGGTTTCTGAATCTCAGTCTCTTCAGTCCAGCTAATGGGTTTCTGGATCTCAGTCTCTTCAGTCCAGCTAATGGGTTTCTGGATCTCAGTCTCTTCAGTCCAGCTAATGGGTTTCTGAATCTCAGTCCAGTCTCTTCAGCCCAGCTAATGGGTTTCTGAATCTCAGTCCAGTCTCTTCAGTCCAGAGAATGGGTTTCTGAATCTCAGTCTCTTCAGTCCAGCTAATGGGTTTCTGAATCTCAGTCTCTTCAGTCCAGCTAATGGGTTTCTGAATCTCAGTCTCTTCAGCCCAGCTAATGGGTTTCTGAATCTCAGTCTCTTCAGCCCAGCGAATGGGTTTCTGAATCTCAGTCTCTTCAGCCCAGCTAATGGGTTTCTGAATCTCAGTCCAGTCTCTTCAGTCCAGCTAATGGGTTTCTGAATCTCAGTCTCTTCAGTCCAGCTAATGGGTTTCTGAATCTCAGTCTCTTCAGTCCAGCTAATGGGTTTCTGAATCTCAGTCTCTTCAGTCCAGCTAATGGGTTTCTGGATCTCAGTCTCTTCAGTCCAGCGAATGGGTTTCTGAACTGTATTAATGAATGACTCTGGTGTGGGATTACAGTACATCGCCACCGTCACTAAAGGCTGGAAAGTCCCGTCTATCTCCCGCTTGTTTCATTGTCACTTCTTGGCAGAAAGATAAGCATACACCCACTGTCAAACAAAGCACAACGCTGGAAATCTATCCGCATCCACATAAACTAGTCCCGGCATTGTTCTATGACAAACACAGAAGGTTGAGCAAAAGGGTAGAGCTGCTGCTTTCACGGAGCGGGACTCTAACCCGGACATTTATAAGAAATCCCGCTATGCTCTCCGACGAACCATAAAACAGGCAAAGCGCCAATACAGGAC
This sequence comes from Oncorhynchus masou masou, assembly GCF_036934945.1. Classification (NCBI taxonomy): domain Eukaryota; kingdom Metazoa; phylum Chordata; class Actinopteri; order Salmoniformes; family Salmonidae; genus Oncorhynchus; species Oncorhynchus masou. The sequence continues at coordinate 100,076,706 of NC_088240.1, read as the reverse complement.
TAAGATCGAATCATACTACACCAGCTCTGACGCTCGTCGGATGTGGCAGGGCTTGCAAACTATTACGGGCTGCAAAGGGAAGCACATCCGCGAGCTGCCCAGTGATACAAGCCTACCAAACGAGCTAAATCACTTCTATGCTCGCTTCGAGGCAAGCAACACTGAGGCATGCATGAGAGCATCAGCTGTTCCAGATGACTGTGTGATCACGTTCTCCGTAGCCGACGTGAGTAAGACCTTTAAACAGGTCAACATACACAAGGCTGCAGGGCCAGACAGATTACCAGGACGTGTACTCCGAGCTCTGACCAACTGGCAAGTGCCAGTGACATTTTCAAATCAAATGTATTTATATAGCCCTTCGTACATCAGCTGATATCTCAAAGTCCTGTACAGAAACCCAGCCTAAAACCCCAAACAGCAAGCAATGCAGGTGTAGAAGCACGGTGTCTAGGAAAAACTCCCTAGAAAGGCCAAAACCTAGGAAGAAACCTAGAGAGAAACCAGGCTATGTGGGGTGGCCAGTCCTCTTCTGGCTGTGCTGGGTGGAGATTATAACAGAACATGGCCAAGATGTTCAAATGTTCATAAATGACCAGCATGGTCAAATAATAATAATCACAGGCAGAACAGTTGAAACTGGAGCAGCAGCACGGCCAGGTGGACTGGGGACAGCAAGGAGTCATCATGCCAGGTAGTCCTGAGGCATGGTCCTAGGGCTCAGGTCCTCCAGGAGAAAGAAAGAAAGAATTAGAGAGAGCATACTTAAATTGACACAGGACACCGGATAAGACAGGAGAAGTACCCCAGATATAACAAACTGACCCTAGCCCCCCGACACATAAACTACTGCAGCATAAATACTGGAGGCTGAGACAGGAGGGGTCAGGAGACACTGTGGCCCCATCGGATGATACCCCCGGAGAGGGCCAAACAGGAAGGATATAACCCCACCCACTTTGCCAAAGCACAGCCCCCACACCACTAGAGGGATATCTTCAACCACCAACTTACCATCCTGAGACAAGTCCGAGTATAGCCCACAAAGATCTCCGCCAAGGGGGGCCGCCAACCCAGACAGGAAGATCACATCAGTGACTCAACCCACTCAAGTGACGCACCCCTCCTAGGGACGGCATGAAAGAGCACCAGTAAGCCAGTGACTCAGCCCCTGTAATAGGGTTAGAGGCAGAGAATCCCAGTGGAAAGAGGGGAACCGGCCAGGCAGAGACATCAAGATTTGCGTCTCTCACATGGGTAGGCAGACCATTCCATAAAAATGGAGCTCTATAGGAGAAAGCCCTGCCTCCAGCTGTTTGCTTAGAAATTCTAGGGACAATTAGGAGGCCTGCGTCTTGTGACCGTAGAGTACGTGTAGGTATGTACGGCAGGACCAAATCAGAGAGATAGGTAGGAGCAAGCCCATGTAATGCTTTGTAGGTTAGCAGTAAAACCTTGAAATCAGCCCTTGCCTTGACAGGAAGCCAGTGTAGGGAGGCTAGCACTGGAGTAATATGATCAAATGTTTTGGTTCTGAATAAACTGAAGTTTATTTAATGCATTATCCGGGTAGCCGGAAAGTAGAGCATTACAGTAGTCTAACCTAGAAGTAACAAAATAATGGATGAATTGTTCTGCATCATTTTTGGACAGAAAGTTTCTGATTTTTGCAATGTTACGTAGATGGAAAAAGGCTGTCCTTGAAACAGTCTTGATATGTTTGTCAAAAGAGAGATCAGGGTCCAGAGTAACGCCGAAGTCCTTCACAGTTTTATTTGAGACGACTGTACAACCATTAAGATTAATTGTCAGATTCAACAGTAGTTCTCTCTGTTTCTTGGGACCTAGAACAAGCATCTCTGTTTTGTCCGAGTTTAAAAGTAGAAAGTTTGCAGCCATCCACTTCCTTGTGTCTGAAACACAGGCCTCTAGCATGTTTCATTGAAATGTACAGCTGTGTGTCATCCGCATAGCAGTGAAAGTTAACATTATGTTTTTGAATGACATCCCCAAGAGGTAAAATATAGTGAAAACAAGTGGTCCTAAAACGTAACCTTGAGGAACACCAAAATTTATAGTTGATTTGTCAGAGGACAAACCATTCACAGAGACAAACTGATATCTTTCTGACAGATAAGATCTAAACCAGGCCAGAACTTGTCCATCTAGACCATTTTGGGTGTCCAATCTCTCCAAAAGAATGTGGTGATTGATGGTATCAAAAGCAGTTCTAAGGTCTAGGAGCACGAGGACAGATGCAGAGCCTCGGTCTGACGCCATTAAAAGGTAATTTACCACCTTCACAAGTGCAGTCTCAGTGCTATGATGGGGTCTAAAACCAGACTGAAGCATTTCGTATACATTGTTTGTCTTCAGGAAGGCAGTGAGTTGCTGCGCAACAGCCTTTTCTAAAAATTTGAGAGGAATGGAAGATTCGATATAGGCCGATAGTTTTTATTTATTTTCTGCGTCAAGGTTTGGCTTTTTCAAGAGAGGCTTTATTACTGCCACATTTAGTGAGTTTGGTACACATCCGGTGGCTAGAGAGCCGATATTCAACACATCCCTGACCCAGTCTGTAATGCCAACATGTTTCAAGCAGACCGCCATAGTCCCTGTGCCCAAGAACACTGACTACAGACCCGTAGCTCTCACGTCCGTAGCCGCGAAGTGCTTTGAAAGGCTGGTCATGGCTCACATCAACACCATTATCCCAGAAACCCTAGACCCACTCCAAGTTGCATACCGCCCAAACAGATCCACAGATGATATTGTTATCCACACTGCCCTTTCCCACCTCGACAAAAGGAACACCTATGTGAGAATGCTGTTCATTGACTACAGCTCAGTGTTCAACACCATAATACCGTCAAAGCTCATCACTAAGCTTAGGACCCTGGGACTAAACACCTCCTTCTGCAACTTGATCCTGGACTTCCTGATGACCCCCCCCCCCCCCCCCCCCGTATGCTCTCTCTATTTCTTTCTTTATTTCTCTCTCCCGGAGGACCTGAGCCCTAGGACCATGCCTCAGAACTACCTGGCATGATGACTCCTTGCTGTCCCCAGTCCACCTGGCTGTGCTGACCTGTTGCACCCTCAACAACCACTATTATTATTTGACCCTGCTGGTCATTTATGAAAATTTGAACATCTTGGCCATGTTCTGTTATAATCTCCACCTGGCACAGCCAGAAGAGGACTGGCCACCCCTCATAGCCTGGTTCCTCTCTGGGTTTCTTCCGAGGTTCTGGCCTTTCTAGGGAGTTTTTCCTAGCCACTGTGCTTCTACATCTGCATTGCTTGCTGTTTGGGGTTTTAGGCTGGGTTTCTGTACAGCACTTTGAGATATCAGCTGATGTAAGAAGGGCTTTTTAAATCAATTTGATTTTGATTTGATTTGAGCAGCACGGACAGTGTGGTGGTCTCCTGGTCTTCTGGTCTCAGTAGTCTGTGGTGGTCCCCTGGTCTCCTGGTCCCCTGGTCTCCTGGTCTCAGTAGTCTGTGGTGGTCCCCTGGTCTCCTGGTCCCCTGGTCCCCTGGTCTCAGTAGTCTGTGGTGTCTCCTGGTCCCCTGGTCTCCTGGTCTCAGTAGTCTGTGGTGGTCTCCTGGTCTCCTGGTCTCCTGGTCTCAGTAGTCTGTGGTGGTCCCCTGGTCTCCTGGTCCCCTGGTCTCATGGTCTCAGTAGTCTGTGGTGGTCTCCTGGTCTCCTGGTCTCAGTAGTCTGTGGTGGTCTCCTGGTCTCCTGGTCTCAGTAGTCTGTGGTGGTCCCCTGGTCTCCTGGTCCCCTGGTCCCCTGGTCCCCTGGTCTCCTGGTCTCAGTAGTCTGTGGTGGTCCCCTGGTCTTCTGGTCTCAGTAGTCTGTGGTGGTCCCCTGGTCTCAGTAGTCTGTGGTGGTCTCCTGGTCTCCTGGTCTCAGTAGTCTGTGGTGGTCTCCTGGTCTCCTGGTCCCCTGGTCTCAGTAGTCTGTGGTGGTCCCCTGGTCTCCTGGTCCCCTGGTCTCAGTAGTCTGTGGTGGTCTCCTGGTCCCCTGGTCTTCTGGTCCCCTGGTCTTCTGGTCTCAGTAGTCTGTGGTGGTCCCCTGGTCTCAGTAGTCTGTGGTGGTCCCCTGGTCTCAGTAGTCTGTGGTGGTCTCCTGGTCCCCTGGTCTCCTGGTCTCAGTAGTCTGTGGTGGTCTCCTGGTCCCCTGGTCTCCTGGTCTCAGTAGTCTGTGGTGGTCTTCTGGTCCCCTGGTCTCCTGGTCTCAGTAGTCTGTGGTGGTCTCCTGGTCTCAGTAGTCTGTGGTGGTCCCCTGGTCTCCTAGTCTCAGTAGTCTGTGGTGGTCCCCTGGTCTCCTGGTCTCCTGGTCCCCTGGTCTCCTGGTCTCCTGGTCCCCTGGTCTCCTGGTCTCCTGGTCCCCTGGTCTCCTGGTCTCCTGGTCCCCTGGTCTCCTGGTCTCAGTTGTCTGTGGTGGTCTCCTGGTCTCAGTAGTCTGTGGTGGTCCCCTGGTCTCCTGGTCTCAGTAGTCTGTGGTGGTCCCCTGGTCCTCTGGTCTCAGTAGTCTGTGGTGGTCCCCTGGTCCCCTGGTCTCCTGGTCCCCTGGTCTCCTGGTCTCAGTAGTCTGTGGTGGTCTCCTGGTCTCAGTAGTCTGTGGTGGTCCCCTGGTCTCCTGGTCTCCTGGTCTCCTGGTCTCAGTAGTCTGTGGTGGTCCCCTGGTCCCCTGGTCTCCTGGTCTCCTGGTCTCAGTTGTCTGTGGTGGTCTCCTGGTCTCAGTTGTCTGTGGTGGTCCCCTGGTCTCCTGGTCTCAGTAGTCTGTGGTGGTCTCCTGGTCTCCTGGTCCCCTGGTCCCCTGGTCTCCTGGTCTCAGTAGTCTGTGGTGGTCTCCTGGTCTCAGTTGTCTGTGGTGGTCCCCTGGTCTCCTGGTCTCAGTAGTCTGTGGTGGTCTCCTGGTCTCCTGGTCCCCTGGTCTCCTGGTCTCAGTAGTCTGTGGTGGTCTCCTGGTCTCAGTAGTCTGTGGTGGTCCCCTGGTCTCCTGGTCCCCTGGTCTCCTGGTCTCAGTAGTCTGTGGTGGTCTCCTGGTCTCCTGGTCCCCTGGTCTCCTGGTCTCAGTAGTCTGTGGTGGTCCCCTGGTCTCCTGGTCCCCTGGTCTCCTGGTCTCAGTTGTCTGTGGTGGTCTCCTGGTCCCCTGGTCTCAGTAGTCTGTGGTGGTCCCCTGGTCTCCTGGTCCCCTGGTCCCAGTAGTCTGTGGTGGTCTCCTGGTCCCCTGGTCTCCTGGTCTCAGTAGTCTGTGGTGGTCTCCTGGTCTTCTGGTCTCAGTAATACTAGTCTTAGTAGCACAGACAGTGTGGTGGTCCCCTGGTCTCCTGGTCCCCTGGTCTCCTGGTCTCAGTAGTCTGTGGTGGTCCCCTGGTCTCCTGGTCCCCTGGTCTCCTGGTCTCAGTAGTCTGTGGTGTCTCCTGGTCCCCTGGTCTCCTGGTCTCAGTAATACTAGTCTTAGTAGCACAGACAATGTGGTGGTCCCCTGGTCTCAGTAGTCTGTGGTGGTCTCCTGGTCTCCTGGTCTCAGTAGTCTGTGGTGGTCCCCTGGTCTCCTGGTCTCAGTAGTCTGTGGTGTCTCCTGGTCTCCTGGTCTCCTGGTCTCAGTAGTCTGTGGTGGTCCCCTGGTCTCCTGGTCTCCTGGTCTTCTGGTCTCAATAATACTAGTCTTAGCAGCACATACAGTGTGGTGGTCTCCTGGTCTTCTGGTCTCCTGGTCCCCTGGTCTTCTGGTCTCAGTAGTCTGTGGTGGTCCCCTGGTCTCAGTAGTCTGTGGTGGTCCCCTGGTCCCCTGGTCCCCTGGTCTCAGTAGTCTGTGGTGGTCTCCTGGTCCCCTGGTCTCCTGGTCTCAGTAGTCTGTGGTGGTCCCCTGGTCTCCTGGTCCCCTGGTCCCCTGGTCTCAGTAGTCTGTGGTGGTCCCCTGGTCTCCTGGTCTCAGTAGTCTGTGGTGGTCTCCTGGTCCCCTGGTCTCCTGGTCTCAGTAGTCTGTGGTGGTCTCCTGGTCCCCTGGTCTCCTGGTCTCCTGGTCCCCTGGTCTCCTGGTCTCAGTAGTCTGTGGTGGTCTCCTGGTCTCCTAGTCTCCTGGTCTCAGTAGTCTGTGGTGGTCTCCTGGTCTCCTAGTCTCCTGGTCTCAGTAGTCTGTGGTGGTCTCCTGGTCTCCTAGTCTCCTGGTCTCAGTAGTCTGTGGTGGTCTCCTGGTCTCCTAGTCTCCTGGTCTCAGTAGTCTGTGGTGGTCTCCTGGTCTCCTAGTCTCCTGGTCTCAGTAGTCTGTGGTGGTCTCCTGGTCCCCTGGTCTCCTGGTCCCCTGGTCTCCTGGTCTCCTGGTCCCCTGGTCTCCTGGTCTCAGTAGTCTGTGGTGGTCTCCTAGTCTCCTGGTCTCAGTAGTCTGTGGTGGTCCCCTGGTCTCCTGGTCTCCTGGTCCCCTGGTCTCCTGGTCTCAGTAGTCTGTGGTGGTCCCCTGGTCCCCTGGTCCCCTGGTCTCCTGGTCCCCTGGTCTCCTGGTCTCCTGGTCTCAGTAGTCTGTGGTGGTCTCCTGGTCTCAGTAGTCTGTGGTGGTCTCCTGGTCTCCTGGTCCCCTGGTCTCCTGGTCTCCTGGTCCCCTGGTCTCCTGGTCCCCTGGTCTCCTGGTCTCCTGGTCTCCTGGTCTCAGTAGTCTGTGGTGGTCTCCTGGTCTCCTGGTCTCAGTAGTCTGTGGTGGTCTCCTGGTCCCCTGGTCTCCTGGTCCCCTGGTCTCCTGGTCCCCTGGTCTCCTGGTCTCAGTAGTCTGTGGTGTCTCCTGGTCTCCTGGTCTCAGTAGTCTGTGGTGGTCTCCTGGTCTCAGTAGTCTGTGGTGGTCTCCTGGTCCCCTGGTCCCCTGGTCTCCTGGTCCCCTGGTCTCCTGGTCTCAGTAGTCTGTGGTGGTCTTCTGGTCCCCTGGTCTCCTGGTCTCAGTAGTCTGTGGTGGTCCCCTGGTCTCCTGGTCCCCTGGTCTCCTGGTCCCCTGGTCTCCTGGTCTCCTGGTCTCAGTAGTCTGTGGTGGTCCCCTGGTCTCAGTAGTCTGTGGTGGTCTCCTGGTCTCAGTAGTCTGTGGTGGTCCCCTGGTCTCAGTAGTCTGTGGTGTCTCCTGGTCCCCTGGTCTCCTAGTCCCCTGGTCTCCTGGTCTCAGTAGTCTGTGGTGTCTCCTGGTCTCCTGGTCTCCTGGTCCCCTGGTCTCCTGGTCTCAGTAGTCTGTGGTGGTCCCCTGGTCCCCTGGTCCCCTGGTCTCCTGGTCCCCTGGTCTCCTGGTCTCCTGGTCTCCTGGTCTCAGTAGTCTGTGGTGGTCTCCTGGTCCCCTGGTCCCCTGGTCTCCTGGTCCCCTGGTCTCCTGGTCTCAGTAATACTAGTCTTAGCAGCATAGACAGTGTGGTGGTCTCCTGGTCCCCTGGTCTCCTGGTCTCCTGGTCCCCTGGTCTCCTGGTCCCCTGGTCTCCTGGTCTCCTGGTCCCCTTGTCTCCTGGTATCAGTAGTCTGTGGTGGTCCCCTGGTCTCCTGGTCTCCTGGTCCCCTGGTCTCCTGGTCCCCTGGTCTCCTGGTCCCCTGGTCCCCTGGTCTCCTGGTCTCAGTAGTCTGTGGTGGTCCCCTGGTCTCCTGGTCTCCTGGTCCCCTGGTCTCCTGGTCCCCTGGTCTCCTGGTCCCCTGGTCTCCTGGTCTCAGTAGTCTGTGGTGGTCTCCTGGTCCCCTGGTCTCCTGGTCCCCTGGTCTCCTGGTCCCCTGGTCTCCTGGTCCCCTGGTCTCCTGGTCTCAGTAGTCTGTGGTGGTCTCCTGGTCTCAGTAGTCTGTGGTGGTCTCCTGGTCTCAGTAGTCTGTGGTGGTCTCCTGGTCCCCTGGTCTCCTGGTCCCCTGGTCTCCTGGTCCCCTGGTCTTCTGGTCCCCTGGTCTCCTGGTCTCAGTAGTCTGTGGTGGTCCCCTGGTCTCAGTAGTCTGTGGTGGTCTCCTGGTCTCCTGGTCTCAGTAGTCTGTGGTGGTCTCCTGGTCTCCTGGTCTCAGTAGTCTGTGGTGGTCTCCTGGTCCCCTGGTCTCCTGGTCCCCTGGTCCCCTGGTCTCCTGGTCCCCTGGTCTCCTGGTCCCCTGGTCTCCTGGTCCCCTGGTCTACTGCTCCCCTGGTCTCCTGGTCTCAGTAGTCTGTGGTGGTCTCCTGGTCTCCTGGTCTCAGTAGTCTGTGGTGGTCTCCTGGTCTCCTGGTCTCAGTAGTCTGTGGTGTCTCCTGGTCTCCTGGTCTCCTGGTCTCCTGGTCTCCTGGTCCCCTGGTCTCCTGGTCTCCTGGTCTCCTGGTCCCCTGGTCTCCTGGTCTCAGTAGTCTGTGGTGGTCCCCTGGTCCCCTGGTCCCCTGGTCTCCTGGTCCCCTGGTCTCCTGGTCTCAGTAGTCTGTGGTGGTCTCCTGGTCCCCTGGTCCCCTGGTCTCCTGGTCCCCTGGTCCCCTGGTCTCCTGGTCCCCTGGTCCCCTGGTCTCCTGGTCCCCTGGTCCCCTGGTCTCCTGGTCTCCTGGTCTCCTGGTCCCCTGGTCTCCTGGTCCCCTGGTCTCCTGGTCTCCTGGTCCCCTGGTCTCCTGGTCTCAGTAGTCTGTGGTGGTCCCCTGGTCTCCTGGTCCCCTGGTCTCCTGGTCCCCTGGTCTCCTGGTCCCCTGGTCCCTTGGTCTCCTGGTCTCAGTAGTCTGTGGTGGTCCCCTGGTCTCCTGGTCCCCTGGTCTCCTGGTCCCCTGGTCTCCTGGTCCCCTGGTCTCCTGGTCCCCTGGTCCCCTGGTCTCCTGGTCCCCTGGTCCCCTGGTCCCCTGGTCTCAGTAATACTAGTCTTAGCAGCACAGACATCTCAGTTACTGCTGCAGCAGTCAAGTGTAGTGAAAACAGAGAGACACACTGACACATTTAGCCAGTCTTGTATTATATATGTAAACAAACAGGAAACAAAACACAACACATAAAATACATAATGCACTACATAACACTACATAACACACTACATAACACACTACATAACACTACATAACACACTACATAACACACTGCATAACAATACATAACACTACATAACACACTACATAACACTACATAACACACTGCATAACACACTACATAGCATTACATAACACACTACATAACACTACATAACACACTACATAACACACTGCATAAATGTACATAACACACTACATAACACACTACATAACACACTACATAACAATACATAACACACTACATAACACTACATAACACACTACATAACACACTACATAACACACTGCATAACACACTACATAACATTACATAACACAATACATAACACACTACATAACACACTACATAACATACTGCATAACACACTACATAACATTACATAACACAATACATAACACACTACATAACATTACATAACACACTGCATAACACACTACATAACACTACATAACACTACATAACACACTACATAACACACTGCATAAATGTACATAACACACGACATAACAATACATAACACTACATAACACACTACATAACACACTGCATAACACACTGCATACATGTGCATAACACACTACATAACAGAATACATAACACACTACATAACAATACATAACACTACATAACACACTACATAACACTACATAACACACTGCATAACACACTACATAGCATTACATAACACACTACATAGCATTACATAACACACTACATAACAATGCATAACACTACATAGCACACTACATAACACACTACATAACACTACATAACACTACATAACACTACATAACACTACATAACACACTAGACAACACTACATAACTCTACACTACGCCCGGTTTCAGGATGTTGATTTGTAATTAATTTTTTACCAGTGGCCATTGGTCTCTGAATAAAGGACATACACTGTCTCTGTCAAGTGACCCAGTTGTATCTCCCACCCTCTAAGTTCCTGTCTCTGTCTCTCTGTTGTCCTTCAGGGACCATCCTTCTCACAGTTAAATTGCCTTTTTTCCGAGTGACCTAGATCAGTGTTGTTTAACCTCATTTAATAACCTTACGACTGAAAGATGAATCTATCCTAGTACTGTAACTCTGTTTGACCAGAGGGGGAGAGACAAATCTGCTCATGAGAGTTTTGTCTTTTCTCAGTGGATCTGGATCTACTGCTCTCTGTACTGATGGGGGGGGCGGGGGGGGGGGGTGTACCTTGAGGCCCAACATCGAGGGTGATCTACTGCTGTCTGTACTGATGGAGGGGGGGGGGGTGCTGTATCTTGAGGCCCAACATCGAGGGTGATCTACTGCTGTCTGTCCTGATGGGGGTGCTGTACCTTAAGGCCCAACACCTAGGGTGATCTGCTGTCTGTACTGATGGGGGTGCTGTACCTTAAGGCCCAACACCTAGGGTGATCTACTGCTGTCTGTACTGATGGGGGTGCTGTATCTTAAGGCCCAACACCTAGGGTGATCTACTGCTGTCTGTACTGGCGGGGGTGCTGTATCTTAAGGCCCAACACCTAGGGTGATCTACTGCTGTCTGTACTGATGGGGGGGCGGGGGGGGTGCTGTACCTTAAGGCCCAACACCTAGGGTGATCTACTGCTGTCTGTACTGATGGGGGTGCTGTATCTTAAGGCCCAACACCTAGGGTGATCTACTGCTGTCTGTCCTGATGGGGGTGCTGTATCTTAAGGCCCAACACCTAGGGTGATCTACTGCTGTCTGTACTGATGGGGGTGCTGTATCTTAAGGCCCAACACCTAGGGTGATCTACTGTCTGTCCTGATGGGGGGGTGCTGTACCTTAAGGCCCAACACCTAGGGTGATCTACTGCTGTCTGTCCTGATGGGGGTGCTGTACCTTAAGGCCCAACACCTAGGGTGATCTACTGCTGTCTGTACTGATGGGGGTGCTGTATCTTAAGGCCCAACACCTAGGGTGATCTACTGCTGTCTGTACTGGCGGGGGTGCTGTATCTTAAGGCCCAACACCTAGGGTGATCTACTGCTGTCTGTACTGATGGGGGGGCGGGGGGGGGGGTGCTGTACCTTAAGGCCCAACACCTAGGGTGATCTACTGCTGTCTGTACTGATGGGGGTGCTGTATCTTAAGGCCCAACACTTTGGGTGAATCTCAATTGTATCTCCTTGATTCCTCACATCCTCCCTCCTCATCTCTTTTTCAAAGAATATTGGAGTCGAAGATCTGAGCTTCCTCCCTTCTGATCTTCTCCACCGACGCATTTGGAGAAGGAAGCAAGGAGACGAGACGTGAGGAATCAAGGAAGTAGAATAGCAGTCCGGCCGTTCTCCTCAGCGGGTGAGTATTGTTCTGTTTGTTTTGTCGTTGATGATGTCCTGGTATATACTGACTGTTCTGCCAGGTCAGATTCAACTGGAGCCCAGCTGGTGGGAACAACAGGAACTGGGCTGATTTCCAACCCCCTCCTCCTCCTCCTCCTCCTCCTCCTCCTCACTCCCATCTCACATATATATTTATGGACCCTGGTCAAAAGTGTCCAGTGTAGTGAATAAGATGTTGTTTGAGACGTGGACCAGACCAATTCAAATGACGATTCCAAATGTAGAGATCAAACAGGACCGTCTTCAAAGCCATCACTCGTTCCCACGCCAGGTACACGCCTGGTTTGTGACTATTCATGAGCTGCTGCTGCTCGTCTCAGCAGTAATATCCTGTATTCCCTGTAGAGGTGCTGTGGGTTTGTGACCCTGAGATGAGTCCTCGCTCTTTATCGTTACTTCAGGCCCCTTGGTTGTGTCCTAAATGGCGCTTTGTTTTCAGAAATAGTGCACTATTTCTGCCTTATGGGCCCTGGCACCCTATTCCCTATGAGCCCTGGCACCCTATTCCCTATGGGCCCTGGTACCCTATTCCCTATGGGCCCTGGTACCCTATTCCCTATGGGCCCTGGTACCCTATTCCCTATGGGCCCTGGTACCCTATTCCCTATGGGCCCTGGCACCCTATTCCCTATGAGCCCTGGCACCCTATTCCCTATGGGCCCTGGTACCCTATTCCCTATGGGCCCTGGTACCCTATTCCCTATGGGCCCTGGCACCCTATTCCCTATGGGCCCTGGCACCCTATTCCCTATGGGCCCTGGCACCCTATTCCCTATGGGCCCTGGCACCCTATTCCCTATGAGCCCTATGGGCCCTGGTACCCTATTCCCTATGGGCCCTGGTACCCTATTCCCTATGGGCCCTGGCACCCTATTCCCTATGGGCCCTGGCACCCTATTCCCTATGGGCCCTGGCACCCTATTCCCTATGAGCCCTGGCACCCTATTCCCTATGGGCCCTGGCACCCTATTCCCTATGGGCCCTGGTACCCTATTCCCTATGGGCCCTATGGGCCCTGGTACCCTATTCCCTATGGGCCGTGGCACCCTATTCCCTAAGGGCCCTGGCACCCTATTCCCTATGGGCCCTGGCACCCTATTCCCTATGGGCCCTGGTACCCTATTCCCTATGGGCCCTATGGGCCCTGGTACCCTATTCCCTATGGGCCCTGGTACCCTATTCCCTATGGGCCCTGGTACCCCATTCCCTATGGGCCCTGGTACCCTATTCACTATGGGCCCTGGCACCCCATTCCCTATGGGCCCTGGCACCCTATTCCCTATGGGCCGTGGCACCCTATTCCCTATGGGCCCTGGCACCCTATTCCCTATGGGCCCTGGTACCCTATTCCCTATGGGCCCTGGCACCCTATTCCCTATGGGCCCTATGGGCCCTGGTACCCTATTCCCTATGGGCCCTGGTACCCCATTCCCTATGGGCCCTGGCACCCTATTCCCTATGGGCCCTGGTACCCTATTCCCTATGAGCCCTGGCACCCTACTCCCTATGGGCCCTGGTACCCTATTCCCTATGGGCCCTGGCACCCTATTCCCTATGGGCCCTGGTACCCTATTCCCTATGAGCCCTGGTACCCTATTCCCTATGGGCCCTGGCACCCTATTCCCTATGGGCCCTGGTACCCTATTCCCTATGGGCCCTGGTACCCTATTCCCTATGGGCCCTGGTACCCTATTCCCTATGGGCCCTGGTACCCTATTCCCTATGGGCCCTGGTACCCTATTCCCTATGGGCCCTGGTACCCTATTCCCTATGGGCCCTGGTACCCTATTCCCTATGGGCCCTGGCACCCTATTCCCTATGGGCCCTGGTACCCTATTCCCTATGGGCCCTGGCACCCTATTCCCTATGGGCCCTGGTACCCTATTCCCTATGGGCCCTGGTACCCTATTCCCTATGGGCCCTGGCACCCTATTCCCTATGGGCCCTGGTACCCTATTCCCTATGGGCCCTGGTACCCTATTCCCTATGGGCCCTGGCACCCTATTCCCTATGGGCCCTGGTACCCTATTCCCTATGGGCCCTGGTACCCTATTCCCTATGGGCCCTGGTACCCTATTCCCTATGGGCCCTGGTACCCTATTCCCTATGGGCCCTGGTACCCTATTCCCTATGGGCCCTGGTACCCTATTCCCTATGGGCCCTGGTACCCTATTCCCTATGGGCCCTGGTACCCTATTCCCTATGGGCCCTGGTACCCTATTCCCTATGGGCCCTGGCACCCTATTCCCTATGGGCCCTGGTACCCTATTCCCTATGGGCCCTGGCACCCTATTCCCTATGGGCCCTGGTACCCTATTCCCTATGGGCCCTGGTACCCTATTCCCTATGGGCCCTGGCACCCTATTCCCTATGGGCCCTGGCACCCTATTCCCTATGGGCCCTGGTATTCCCTATGGGCCCTGGTATATTCCCTATGGGCCCTGGCACCCTATTCCCTATGGGCCCTGGCACCCTATTCCCTATGGGCCCTATGGGCCCTGGCACCCTATTCCCTATGGGCCCTGGTACCCTATTCCCTATGGGCCCTGGCACCCTATTCCCTATGGGCCCTGGCACCCTATTCCCTATGGGCCCTGGGCCCTGGCCCTATTCCCTATGGGCCCTGGTACCCTATTCCCTATGGGCCCTGGTACCCTATTCCCTATGGGCCCTGGTACCCTATTCCCTATGGGCCCTGGTACCCTATTCCCTATGGGCCCTGGTACCCTATTCCCTATGGGCCCTGGTACCCTATTCCCTATGGGCCCTGGTACCCTATTCCCTATGGGCCCTGGTACCCTATTCCCTATGGGCCCTGGTACCCTATTCCCTATGGGCCCTGGGCCCCCTATTCCCTATGGGCCCTGGTCCCTATGGGCCCTGGTACCCTATTCCCTATGGGCCCTGGTACCCTATTCCCCTGGTACCCTATTCCCTATGGGCCCTGGTACCCTATTCCCTATGGGCCCTGGTACCCTATTCCCTATGGGCCCTGGTACCCTATTCCCTATGGGCCCTGGTACCCTATTCCCTATGGGCCCTGGTACCCTATTCCCTATGGGCCCTGGTACCCTATTCCCTATGGGCCCTGGTACCCTATTCCCTATGGGCCCTGGTACCCTATTCCCTATGGGCCCTGGTACCCTATTCCCTATGGCCCTGGCACCCTATTCCCTATGGGCCCTGGTACCCTATTCCCTATGGGCCCTGGCACCCTATTCCCTATGGGCCCTGGCACCCTATTCCCTATGGGCCCTGGCACCCTATTCCCTATGGGCCCTGGCACCCTATTCCCTATGGGCCCTGGTACCCTATTCCCTATGGGCCCTGGTACCCTATTCCCTATGGGCCCTGGTACCCTATTCCCTATGGGCCCTGGCACCCTATTCCCTATGGGCCCTATGGGCCCTGGCACCCTATTCCCTATGGGCCCTGGTACCCTATTCCCTATGGGCCCTGGTACCCTATTCCCTATGGGCCCTGGCACCCTATTCCCTATGGGCCCTGGCACCCTATTCCCTATGGGCCCTGGTACCCTATTCCCTATGGGCCCTGGCACCCTATTCCCTATGGGCCCTGGTACCCTATTCCCTATGGGCCCTGGTACCCTATTCCCTATGGGCCCTATGGGCCCTGGCACCCTATTCCCTATGGGCCCTGGTACCCTATTCCCTATGGGCCCTGGTACCCTATTCCCTATGGGCCCTGGTACCCTATTCCCTATGGGCCCTGGTACCCTATTCCCTATGGGCCCTGGTACCCTATTCCCTATGGGCCCTGGTACCCTATTCCCTATGGGCCCTGGTACACCCTATTCCCTATGGGCCCTGGTACCCTATTCCCTATGGGCCCTGGTACCCTATTCCCTATGGGCCCTGGCACCCTATTCCCTATGGGCCCTGGCACCCTATTCCCTATGGGCCCTGGCACCCTATTCCCTATGGGCCCTGGCACCCTATTCCCTATGGGCCCTGGCACCTATTCCCTATGGGCCCTGGCACCCTATTCCCTATGGGCCCTGGCACCCTATTCCATATGGGCCCTGGCACCCTATTCCCTATGGGCCCTATGGGCCCTGGCACCCTATTCCCTATGGGCCCTGGTACCCCATTCCCTATGGGCCCTGGGCCCTACCCTATTCCCTATGGGCCCTTCCCTATGGGCCCTGGTACCCTATTCCCTATGGGCCCTGGCACCCTATTCCCTATGGGCCCTGGCACCCTATTCCCTATGGGCCCTGGCACCCTATTCCCTATGGGCCCTGGCACCCTATTCCCTATGGGCCCTGGCACCCTATTCCCTATGGGCCCTGGCACCCTATTCCCTATGGGCCCTGGTACCCTATTCCCTATGGGCCCTGGTACCCTATTCCCTATGGGCCCTGGTACCCTATTCCCCCTGGTATGGGCCCTATTGGTACCCTATTCCCTATGGGCCCTGGTACCCTATTCCCTATGGGCCCTGGCACCCTATTCCCTATGGGCCCTGGCACCCTATTCCCTATGGGCCCTATGGGCCCTGGCACCCTATTCCCTATGGGCCCTGGTACCCTATTCCCTATGGGCCCTGGCACCCTATTCCATATGGGCCCTGGCACCCTATTCCCTATGGGCCCTATGGGCCCTGGCACCCTATTCCCTATGGGCCCTGGTACCCCATTCCCTATGGGCCCTGGTACCCCATTCCCTATGGGCCCTGGTACCCTATTCCCTATGGGCCCTGGCACCCTATTCCCTATGGGCCCTGGCACCCTATTCCCTATGAGCCCTGGCACCCTATTCCCTATGGGCCCTGGCACCCTATTCCCTATGGGCCCTGGTACCCCCTGGTATTTCCCTATGGGCCCTGGTACCCGATTCCCTATGGGCCCTGGTACCCTATTCCCTATGGGCCCTGGTACCCCATTCCCTATGGGCCCTGGTACCCCATTCCCTATGGGCCCTGGTACCCTATTCCCTATGGGCCCTGGTACCCCATTCCCTATGGGCCCTGGTACCCTATTCCCTATGGGCCCTTGTACCCTATTCCCTATGGGCCCTGGCACCCTATTCCCTATGGGCCCTGGTACCCTATTCCCTATGGGCCCTGGTACCCTATTCCCTATGGGCCCTGGCACCCTATTCCCTGTGGGCCCTGGCACCCTATTCCCTATGGGCCCTGGCACCCTATTCCCTATGAGCCCTGGCACCCTATTCCCTATGGGCCCTGGTCAGCAGTTTTTTATTTATTTTACCTTTATTTAACTAGGCAAGTCAGTTAAGAACAAATTCTTATTTTCAATGGCGGCCGAGGAACAAATAACCGGAGTGCACTATAAAGACAATAGGGTATCATTTGGGACTCGTTCCTTCTCTACTCTGATTCAGAGTCCAATAGTGAGTCTCCCAGAGCTCATCCCAGCTAATGACTCCTCCAGGTAGTCACCCATCATGGTCAGGGCAGGAATAGCCTGGAATCCTAACCTGTATGCTGTGTTTCATCACCATATCAATTGGGCGTTCCAGGCTAGAATAAGACTATCTACTGTTCAGAATAACACTGACTGATGACAGCTGATAATTGTTTGTTTTTTCATGATTCATTTGACTTTTCCTGCTTATCTCATCATCTCTTTAGAGTTTATCATCAAATATATTGTTCTAGAATAAAATAGAGAAATCCTGCCAGGTTAAATGGAAATCTTCAAATCAGTTTGTTCTAGTGGTGAAGGACTCTAGATGGTAAATAGGTTGGTGACACAACATGCCTGTACCGTTCTATAGACCTACAGAGGAACTGGACAGACAGGTTTAGAGAAACACACCATGAAATGGTTCACTCTCTATCTCTCTCTCTCTCTCTCTCTCTCTCTCTCTCTGGCACTCTCTCTTTCACTCTCTTTCTCCCTCTATCTCTCTCTCTATCTCTCTCTTTCTCTTTCTCCCTCTCTCTATCTCTATCTCTCTCTCTCTTGCTCTCTCTTTCTCTCTCTCGCTCTTGCTCTCTCTCTATCTCTCTCTCTCTCTCTCTCTCTCTGGCACTCTCTCTTTCACTCTCTTTCTCCCTCTATCTCTCTCTCTATCTCTCTCTTTCTCTTTCTCCCTCTCTCTATCTCTATCTCTCTCTCTCTTGCTCTCTCTCTTTCTCTCTCTCGCTCTTGCTCTCTCTCTTTCTCTCTCTCGCTCTCTTGCTCTCTCTCTCTCTTTCTCTCTCCCTGCCTCTCTCTCTCTCTCTTTCTCTCTCCCTGCCTCTCTCTCTCTCTTTCTCTCTCTCTTTCTCTCTCCCTGCCTCTCTCTCTCTCTCTCTCTATCACAAACATCATGGGAATCTCAGGGAGTTGTCACTTTTGTCAGTGCGTTACTCACTACTCCTGTGTGTGTGTGTGTGTGTGTGTGTGTGTGTGTGTGTGTGTGTGTGTGTGTGTGTGTGTGTGTGTGTGTGTGTGTGTGTGTGTGTGTGTGTGTGTGTGTGTGTGTGCTGACTTGCTGCACCCTCGACAACTTCTGTGATTACTATTATTTGACCATGCTGGTCATATTTGAACATCTTGGCCATGTTCTGTTATAATCTCCACCCGGCACAGCCAGAAGAGGACTGGCCACCCCTCAGAGCCTGGTTCCTCTCTAGGTTTCTTCCTACGTTTTGCCCTTTCTAGGGAGTTTTTCCTAGCCACCGTGCTTCTACACCTGCATTGCTTGCTGTTTGGGGTATTTAGGCTGAGTCTCTGTACAGCACTTTGTGACATCGGCTGATGTAAAAAGGGCTTTATAAATACATTTGATTGATTGATTGTGGAGAGAGAGAGAGAGAGAGAGAGAGAGAGAGAGAGAGAGAGAGAGAGAGAGAGAGAGAGAGAGAGAGAGAGAGAGAGAGAGAGAGAGAGAGAGAGAGAGAGAGAGAGAGAGAGAGAGAGAGAGAGAGAGAGAGAGAGAGAGAGAGAGAGAGAGAGAGAGAGAGAGAGAGAGAGAGAGAGAGAGAGAAGAGAGAGAGAGAGAGAGAGAGAGAGAGAGAGAGAGAGAGAGAGAGAGAGAGAGAGAGAGAGAGAACCTACTCTACCAGTCATTCAACAGAAACACACACTGACTCATTCACTCTCCCTCTATCTCAAAACCACTCCTAGCCACAGCCCTTTCCAGTACAATGTTGGGTTTAATTGATATTGACACTCAAAGTAATCTGTCTGTCTGTCTGTCAGTCTGAAACTGAACTATCAGTCAGAGATCTTAAATAGGTTACCGGCTTAATATCCCAGTCTTAGGGGAGAACATGTGACTCGGTAAAAATAGAACCACTTTCCCCATGGAAACTGACTGGAGAACAGAAATAGACCTTCTATCAGGCAAACTCTGTGTTCTAGTTAGGTCGTTTGTGACGTCCTCAAACACTCGCAAATTATCTACATGTATTAGACTGTCAATACCACATGTTTGTTCAACATAGAAGATTCTGACATTTTTACCTGTTAAGTGATTTTACGCCGCATTCTGACTATTCCCCCAAATCGCTATGTAGGTGACAGCGGTGAGACAATCAATCACATGTAGGGTATATACTTATATTTTTATTATAATTTAAATAGGTTGCAAAACCAACATTTTCTCATAGCCTGCCCTACACCTCTTCTGATATTTATTATAGGTAGGGTATATAAATATATTTTTATTATAATTTAAATAGGTTGCAAAACCAACATTTTCTCATAGCCTGCCCGACACCTCTTCTGATAAAGGAGTTTCTCATCGAACGATCGATAAACCATCACGTCAATCACGGGTTGCCATGGTATCCTTTGACGTCACCCGCTCCCTGCCTGTTGTCACTAGTTACCACAGCCAGTAAAGTCCAGATTGGCTATCATCATATAAATTCATTGAAAGCAAACAAAACAAAAAAACGTTCATTTTTGGCCGTTCATTTAAGGTTAAGGAATAATGTGAGCAGTGTGTTTTAAAGTTAGTTTTTTTTTAAATCTGAAAGGATTAGTCATATTATATTATTATATTAGTCATATTATTTATTATGTGTTCATAATAAAAAGAATATCTGACTTCGTTTCTTTGTATTTGTTGTGTTCATAATATAATATAAAATAAATAAATAAAATAAAATCGGACTGTTTGCATTTTATTTGCTGTGTTCATTATAATAAATAAAATTCTGACTTTGTGGCTGTGGTAACTAGTGACCCCCAGTGCGTCCCTGCTGCTGGGGTGTGATTGGAGGGAAACCCCGTGGACTCGACATTCAGACCGGTTGTGAGAGAAGCAGCTGTGTAACGTAGCTAGCGAGCCACACCGACAAGACCACTAGCCCTTTGCACTCAGGTAAGAGGCCTGTTCTAAGTTCAACAAAAGTCATGTTAGATCACGTTTAACAAATGTTTTGATGTATGTATGTGTTCACAATGGATCTTAGGGAAAAATAGCGTAGTATATGTAACGGTAGAGATCCAGTTAGTTTTTTGTCAGGTGGCTAACGTTAGCTAGGAATGTAGCTAGCCGAGCCAAAGAACAATAGCTACCTGTTTTGTTTCTTTGGGGGGTTTGTTCTCGCTAGGACAGGTTCTTTGTGTGCATCTTGTCAGGTTTCGAGTTGGTTTCAAGTAGTTACCTTTTTCTTTTTATACCTATTGTGGTCGACAATTGCATGTTAGCTAATCTGTTGAATTTAGTTAGCAATAGCAGACATGTAGCTCGGCTAAACCAACTGAGTTTATTCAACATGGGCTTGGTCGGCACAAACCTAGCTGGCTCGCTAGCTAAATATAAAACCGTTTTTGGACCCAGTGTTCGTCGTTTACTGACACAAAACAGTTATTTGATATTTAAAACATGTTGTCGTTGGAATAAATATGAAAAAAATCCCCCGTCGGTTTTTTGGAGGCGGATCACGACCAACACTACTCGCATGGATAACTGTTAGCGGCCTTGTTAGCTAACTAACTCGTATAAATAAAATAGTAAACCGAATCTGACTATTTAAAACCCTTTCATTTTGATCGATCGTAGCTATGTCCCAGGCACGCTTTGTTTGTGCGCAATGCCGGGTTCACTAGTACTTTCCGGATGAGAAACAGTAGTAATACCGTTGTCATTTTATTAAGGCGGGGACGACATCCTCCCGTTGGCCATTATAGCGAACTCAGCGATGAATCAATCTGAACTTTTACATCAGTTGGACATTCAATGTAGCTAACTAACAGTACATGAATTGTACAGTATGTCCATCGCCATCTGTGTGTGTAAATGCTTGCCATTCTGTGCTAATCATTTACAACAGGTACAACATGGGTGTGGCATGGCAGGGAGTGAATGCACATCCGCGTTTTTCTTTACACGGTGGGAACCAGGCTCGTGCGCTTTCACTGCTGTGTCGTACATACCATTCATATCAGGTCTTAACCTGGATAATGTTTCCAGCGCAAAGGCGCCATAACGTGTTAGCGGAAATCCACAGTGTATGTCTCACATGACCCACAAGCCACAGTACCAGGCGAGGCTACATGTGTGTATATATTGCGGAATGGAAAATATGGGATTGATTGAGCGTGGTACATCAGTGTTGTCTGTAGACCCGTGGGCCATTCTGCATGGTACCAGCAGATGTCGGTTATTGATTCGGTGTAGAACTATTCTCACTGCGGTCTGTTTCGGGCGGTCCTGGTTTATGCTTTGCATTTGTTACATTGTGGATCACAACCGCACCTCACTTTCGTTTCTAGATTACATGAGGAACAAACTGCTACATTTAGTGATGTTTTTAACTTTTTCTGGTGCTTGTTTTTTTTTTTAAATCAGGAATTATCCTGAGTTTACGAGTTGTTACTTTGCTTTGGTGCGAGCTATAGGTTAGATTTCCTGGACTTTGTTCCGTGTTGGTGTGGATCCCGGGTCGTGCGCTGGGAATGGATCTGGTAACTGCAGGGTTTCTGGGTTCAGATTGTAACAACAATCCCTTACCGGTGTGCCCTTGAGTAGGACACTTAACTTGCTCTCCGTCCAGGGGCGCTCCACTGCAGCTTGACCCTGTACGACATGCCAACATTTCTCTCCTCAGTCCCTAGTAACCATGGTTGACATGTTTCTTCTTCTCTCTCCTCGGTCCCTAGTAACCATGATTGACATGTTTCTTCTTCTCTCTCCTCAGTCCCTAGTAACCATGGTTGACATGTTTCTTCTTCTCTCTCCTCGGTCCCTAGTAACCATGGTGTTAACATGTTTCTTCTTCTCTCTCTCCCCGGTCCCTAGTAACCATGGTGTTGACATGTTTCTTCTTCTCTCTCTCCCCGGTCCCTAGTAACCATGGTTGACATGTTTCTTCTTCTCTCTCCTCAGTCCCTAGTAACCATGGTGTTGACATGTTTCTTCTTCTCTCTCCCCAGTCATCATGGTGTTGACATGTTTCTTCTCTCTCCCCGGTCCCTAGTAACCATGGTGTTGACATGTTTCTTCTTCTCTCTCTCCCCGGTCCCTAGTAACCATGGTGTTGACATGTTTCTTCTTCTCTCTCTCCCCGGTCCCTAGTACCCATGGTTGACATGTTTCTTCTTCTCTCTCCTCGGTCCCTAGTAACCATGGTGTTGACATGTTTCTTCTTCTCTCTCCCCAGTCCCTAGTAACTGTGGTGTTGACATGTTTCTTCTTCTCTCTCCTCAGTCCTTAGTAACCATGGTTGATATTTATTCTTCTCCCTCCTCAGTCCCTAGTAACCAAGGTTGACATGTTTCTTCTTCTCAGTCCTTAGTAACCATGGTTGACATGTTTCTTCTTTCTTCTCCTCAGTCCCTAGTAACCATGGTTGATATTTATTCTTCTCCCCCCTCAGTCCCTAGTAACCAAGGTTGACATGTTTCTTCTTCTCAGTCCTTAGTAACCATGGTTGACATGTTGCTTCTTCTCTCTCCTCAGTCCTTAGTAACCATGGCTACGTTTCTTCTTCTCACCCTCCTCAGTCCCTAGTAACCATGGTGTTGACATGTTTCTTCTTCTCTCTCCCCAGTCCCTAGTAACCATGGTGTTGACATGTTTCTTCTTCTCTCTCCTCAGTCCTTAGTAACCATGGCTACGTTTCTTCTTCTCCCTCCTCAGTCCCTAGTAACCATGGTTGACATGTTGCTTCTTCTCTCTCCTCAGTTCTTAGTAACCATGGCTACGTTTCTTCTCTCTCTCCTCAGTCCTTAGCAACCATGGCTACGTTTCTTCTTCTCTCTCCTCAGTCCTTAGCAACCATGGCTACGTTTCTTCTTCTCTCTCCTCAGTCCTTAGCAACCATGGCTACGTTTCTTCTTCTCTCTCTCCCCAGTCCCTAGTAACCATGGTTGACATGGCTCTTCTTCTCTCTCCTCAGTCCCCAGTAACCATTGTTGACATGTTTCTTCTTCTCAGTCCTGAGTAGCCATGGTTGACATGTTTCTTCTCTCTCTCCTCAGTCCCTTCTCTCTCCTCAGTCCCTTCTCTCTCTTCAGTCCCTTCTCTCTCTCCTCAGTCCTTAGTAACCATGGTTGACATGTTTCTTCTTCTCTCTCCTCAGTCCCCAGTAACCATGGCAGCCATGTTTCTTCTTCTCTCTCCTCAGTCCTCAGTAACCATGGCAGCCATGTTTCTTCTTCTCTGTCCTCAGTCCTGAGTAGCCATGGTTGACAAGAGCGAGGTGGTTCAGAAGGAGCTGGTCCAGAAGGCCAAGCTGGCGGAGCAGGCCGAGCGCTACGACGACATGGCGGCCTCCATGAAGGCCGTGACGGAGGAAGGCACCCAGTTGTCCAACGAAGAGCGGAACCTCCTCTCTGTGGCCTATAAGAACGTGGTGGGCGCTCGGCGTTCCTCCTGGAGGGTGGTGTCCAGCATCGAGCAGAAGACTGAGGGCAGCGAGAAGAAGCAGGCCATGGCCAAGGAGTACAGGGAGAAGATAGAGAAGGAACTGAAGGAGATCTGTAACGATGTGCTGGTAAGATGACTGGGGAAGGGAAGGTGCTCTCTCTCTCGGTGGCTTTGACCCACCGTGAGTTTTCATCCTTCAAAATGCCATATCATTTATTTTCCGCCAACCAGTTTGCTATGTCAATTTATTGACGAGAGGTGTAACTGGGCTAGAACCAGGCAGCCAGGAAAACCTCAATCATTTCAGGAGGGAGGGACAAGGTTTGGGTAAGAGCTCTTCTTCTCTGTCTTCAGTCCTGAGTAGCCATGGTTGACAAGAGTTTGGGTAAGAGCTCTTACCCAAACCTTGTCCCTCCCTCCCTCTTGAAATGATTGAGGTTTTCCTGCCTGCCTGGTTCTAGCCCTGGTCTGACAGTAATCAGCTCAGTGTAATTAGCTGTTAGCCAGTTCGTAGGGCCTCGTTCAGCTCGTTAGGCCATTCCTCACCTGTCGGTCCGGTTGTAGAGACACTGAGAGGGACAGGTGTCTCAGGTGAGAGAGAGAGAGACACCAGCTGGTTTTTGCCCTAGCACGACACAGCTGATTCAAATCAACCAACTCATCAAGCTTTGGGATGTCTCTCTCTCTCTCACCCAGGGGATGTCTCTCTCTCTCACCCAGGGGATGTCTCTCTCTCACCCAGGGATGTCTCTCTCTCACCCAGGGGATGTCTCTCTCTCACCCAGGGGATGTCTCTCTCTCTCTCTCACCCAGGTGATGTCTCTCTCTCACCCAGGCGATGTCTCTCTCTCTCTCACCCAGGCAATGTCTCTCTCTCTCTCTCTCTCACCCAGGCAATGTCTCTCTCTCTCACCCAGGGATGTCTCTCACCCAGGGGATGTCTCTCTCTCTCTCACCCAGGGGATGTCTCTCTCTCTCTCACCCAGGGGATGTCTCTCTCTCTCTCTCACCCAGGGGGGGATGTCTCTCTCTCTCTCTCACCCAGGGGATGTCTCTCTCTCTCTCACCCAGGGGATGTCTCTCTCACCCAGGGGATGTCTCTCTCTCTCTCACCCAGGGGATGCTCTCTCTCTCACCCAGGGGATGTCTCTCTCTCTCTCTCTCTCACCCAGGGGATGTCTCTCTCTCTCTCTCTCTCTCACCCAGGGGATGTCTCTCTCTCTCTCTCTCTCACCCAGGGGATGTCTCTCTCTCTCTCTCACCCAGGGGATGTCTCTCTCTCTCTCACCCAGGGGATGTCTCTCTCTCTCTCTCACCCAGGGGATGTCTCTCTCTCTCTCTCACCCAGGGGATGTCTCTCTCTCTCTCTCACCCAGGGGATGTCTCTCTCTCTCTCACCCAGGGGATGTCTCTCTCTCTCTCACCCAGGGGATGTCTCTCTCTCTCTCTCACCCAGGGGATGTCTCTCTCTCTCTCTCACCCAGGGGATGTCTCTCTCTCTCACCCAGGGGATGTCTCTCTCTCTCTCTCACCCAGGGGATGTCTCTCTCTCTCTCTCTCACCCAGGGGATGTCTCTCTCTCTCTCTCACCCAGGGGATGTCTCTCTCTCTCTCTCACCCAGGGGATGTCTCTCTCTCTCCCAGGGGATGTCTCTCTCTCACCCAGGGGATGTCTCTCTCTCACCCAGGGGATGTCTCTCTCTCACCCAGGGATGTCTCTCACCCAGGGATGTCTCTCTCTCACCCAGGGGATGTCTCTCTCTCACCCAGGGGATGTCTCTCTCTCACCCAGGGGATGTCTCTCTCTCACCCAGGGGATGTCTCTCTCTCACCCAGGGGATGTCTCTCTCTCACCCAGGGGATGTCTCTCTCTCTCTCTCACCCAGGGGATGTCTCTCTCTCACCCAGGGGATGTCTCTCTCTCTCTCTCACCCAGGGGATGTCTCTCTCTCTCTCACCCAGGGGATGTCTCTCTCTCTCTCACCCAGGGGATGTCTCTCTCTCTCTCACCCAGGGGATGTCTCTCTCTCTCACCCAGGGGATGTCTCTCTCTCTCACCCAGGGGATGTCTCTCTCTCTCTCTCACCCAGGGGTGTCTCTCTCTCTCTCACCCAGGGGATGTCTCTCTCTCACCCAGGGGATGTCTCTCTCTCTCACCCAGGGGATGTCTCTCTCTCTCACCCAGGGATGTCTCTCTCTCTCACCCAGGGGATGTCTCTCTCTCTCACCCAGGGGATGTCTCTCTCTCTCTCTCACCCAGGGGATGTCTCTCTCTCTCTCACCCAGGGGATGTCTCTCTCTCTCTCTCACCCAGGGGATGTCTCTCTCTCTCTCACCCAGGGGATGTCTCTCTCTCTCTCTCTCACCCAGGGGATGTCTCTCTCTCTCTCACCCAGGGGATGTCTCTCTCTCTCACCCAGGGGATGTCTCTCTCTCTCTCTCCCCAGGGGATGTCTCTCTCTCTCTCACTCACCCAGGGATGTCTCTCTCTCTCACCCAGGGATGTCTCTCTCTCTCTCTCACCCAGGGGATGTCTCTCTCTCTCTCTCTGTCTCTCTCTCTCCACCCAGGGGATGTCTCTCTCTCTGTCTCGCCCAGGGGATGTCTCTCTCTCTCTCACCCAGGGATGTCTCTCTCTCTCTCTCACCCAGGGGATGTCTCTCTCTCTCTCTCTCACCCAGGGGATGTCTCTCTCTCTCTCTCACCCAGGGGATGTCTCTCTCTCTCTCTCTCACCCAGGGGATGTCTCTCTCTCTCTCTCTCACCCAGGGGATGTCTCTCTCTCTCTCTCACCCAGGGGATGTCTCTCTCTCTCACCCAGGGGATGTCTCTCTCTCTCTCTCTCACCCAGGGGATGTCTCTCTCTCTCTCTCTCACCCAGGGGATGTCTCTCTCTCTCTCTCTCACCCAGGGGATGTCTCTCTCTCTCTCTCACCCAGGGGATGTCTCTCTCTCTCTCTCCTCTCTCTCTCACCCAGGCGATGTCTCTCTCTCTCTCACACCCAGGGGATGTCTCTCTCTCTCTCTCACCCAGGGGATGTCTCTCTCTCTGTCTCTCTCTCTCTCACCCAGGGGATGTCTCTCTCTCTCTCTCCCCAGGGGATGTCTCTCTCTCTCTCTCTCTCTCTCACCCAGGGGATGTCTCTCTCTCTCTCACCCAGGGGATGTCTCTCTCTCTCTCTCTCTCACCCAGGGGATGTCTCTCTCTCTCTCACCCAGGGGATGTCTCTCTCTCTCTCACCCAGGGATGTCTCTCTCTCTCACCCAGGGGATGTCTCTCTCTCTCTCACCCAGGGGATGTCTCTCTCTCTCGCCCAGGGGATGTCTCTCTCTCTCTCTCACCCAGGGGATGTCTCTCTCTCTCTCTCTCACCCAGGGGATGTCTCTCTCTCTCTCACCCAGGGGATGTCTCTCTCTCACCCAGGGGATGTCTCTCTCTCTCTCACCCAGGGGGTGTCTCTCACCCAGGGGATGTCTCTCTCTCACCCAGGGGATGTCTCCTCTCTCTCTCTCTCTCACCCAGGGGATGTCTCTCTCTCTCTCTCTCACCCAGGGGATGTCTCCTCTCTCTCTCTCTCTCACCCAGGGGATGTCTCTCTCTCTCTCACCCAGGGGATGTCTCTCTCTCACCCAGGGGATGTCTCTCTCTCTCTCACCCAGGGGGTGTCTCTCACCCAGGGGATGTCTCTCTCTCACCCACGTAACAACGTGGAAAAAGTCAAGGGGTCTGAATACTTTCCCAATGCCCTGTATGTAGAATATTGGCCTGTTGGAAACTACAACTCCCTACTGCATCACACGGCTGGAAACTACAACTCCCTACTGCATCACACGGCTGGAAACTACAACTCCCTACTGCATCACATGGCTGGAAACTACAACTCCCTACTGCATCACACGGCTGGAAACTACAACTCCCTATGACTACATCACACGGCTGGAAACTACAACCTCCTATGACTACATCACACGGCTGGAAACTACAACTCCCTACGACTACATCACACGGCTGGAAACTACAACTCCCTACTGCATCACACGGCTGGAAACTACAACTCCCTATGACTACATCACACGGCTGGAAACTACAACTCCCTATGACTACATCACACGGCTGGAAACTACAACTCCCTATGACTACATCACACGGCTGGAAACTACAACTCCCTATGACTACATCACACGGCTGGAAACTACAACTCCTTATGACTACATCAAACGGCTGGAAACTACAACTCCCTATGACTACATCAAACGGCTGGAAACTACAACTCCCTGCTACGACATCACACGGCTGGAAACTACAACTCCCTTACTACATCACACGGCTGGAAACTACAACTCCCTTCTACGACATCACACGGTCCGATGTGATTTCCAGAGAAACTGGTGCTGGGGGGTCTAGACCTGCCTATACAATGTTAGGTGATACCTTTTGCAGAGCTGCAAATGACGGTGCTGTGGACTAGAGCCAACAATTCACATGTAAATAACTGAGTGTGGTGGCTGGGTGTCTTATTTGCATATTTCTAACAAAAACTTGTCTTCCGTCTGTCTGTCTCTACAGGGTCTTCTGAGCCAGTTCCTCATCCCCAATGCTACTCCGGCCGAGAGCAAAGTGTTCTATTTGAAAATGAAAGGAGATTACTACCGCTACTTAGCCGAGGTGGCGGTCGGAGAGGAGAAAGCCGGTAAGCCCTGTGATAAGTCCCTTTGTGCTAGCCAATCAGGTGTCTGTGTTGGGGGACTGGAAGACGTGTGTGTGTGTTGGGGAACAGGAAGACGGGTGTGTGATCCACACCTCTGGAGGTAGACGTTTTGATATCAACCGTTTGTGACGTAATGGGCCGTCTACTACTTTTATTTGGGGGGTGTGACTGTACTTTAGACAGTGCTTCAGTCCTGAAGGGTTTCTGGGGTTGAGTTGAATGAAATGAAGTGAAACAATTTTTTAAATGTATCTTCTGTCTATAAAATAACAATCATTGAGTCGTCGTCACGCCATCTAAACAGAATCCCTCATATCTGGGAAAGAAACAAACCATCTTAAACACACTGCAAATTAATGTCAATGCATTTATTTATTAGGTGTCTTATTTATTAGGTGATCGCATCATTGTCCCCCTTTTTTAAATAGCGGAGTTGCCGTTCTGGGTGGAATTAAACAGTTCATTTCAGGGCCTTCTGGGTGGAATTAAACAGTTCATTTCAGGGCCTCCTGGGCGCGGTGGTTGGATACCACACCATTCATGGAATTATTGTTTCAGAGGCCCGGTAACGGCTGGCTGAGTGGCTCAGTGGCCCGGTAACGGCTGGCTCAGTGGCCCGGTAACGGCTGGCTCGGCGGCCCGGTAACGGCTGGCTCGGCGGCCCGGTAACGGCTGGCTCGGCGGCCCGGTGGCTCAGTGGCCCGGTAACGGCTGGCTCGGCGGCCCGGTAACGGCTGGCTCGGCGGCCCGGTAACGGCTGGCTCGGCGGCCCGGTAACGGCTGGCTCGGCGGCCCGGTAACGGCTGGCTCGGCGGCCCGGTAACGGCTGGCTGAGTGGGCCACGAGGAGAGAAAGAGGGGGGAAGAGAAGGGTGTGGCCTGTTTACTTTGTGATGCAGCAGTAGAGCTGTGGCCCTCTGGTTGATCCAGGGCTTTAGGTTTTCTATAAACCTTACTCCGTGGTGGTGCCACGCCCAGGAAACTGACCTCATTGGGCCCTCTGATGCATAAGGGTGTGTCCTACATAATCCTAGTGTTGTTCATAGGAGTCATAGTGGGGTCATTAGGGTTAGGTGTTTTCATAGGAGTCATAGCGGGGTCATTAGGGTTAGGTGTTTTCATAGGAGTCATAGCGGGGTCATTAGGGTTAGGTGTTTTCATAGGAGTCATAGCGGGGTCATTAGGGTTAGGTGTGTTATTCGTAGGGGTCATTAGGGTTAGGTGTTTTCATAGGAGTCATAGTGGGGTCATTAGGGTTAGGTGTTTTCATAGGAGTCATAGCGGGGTCATTAGGGTTAGGTGTGTTATTCGTAGGGGTCAGTAGGGTTAGGTGTGTTCATAGGAGTCATAGTGGGGTCATTAGGGTTAGGTGTTTTCATAGGAGTCATAGCGGGGTCATTAGGGTTAGGTGTGTTATTCGTAGGGGTCAGTAGGGTTAGGTGTGTTCATAGGAGTCATAGCGGGGTCATTAGGGTTATGTGTGTTGTTCATAGGGGTCATTAGGGTTAGGTGTTTTCATAGGAGTCATGGCGGGGTCATTAGGGTTAGGTGTGTTAGTAGGAGTCATGGCGGGGTCATTAGGGTTATGTGTGTTGTTCATAGGGGTCATAGCGGGGTCATTAGGGTTAGGTGGGTTATTCATAGGGGTCAGTAGGGTTAGGTGTGTTCATAGGAGTCATAGCGGGGTCATTAGGGTTATGTGTGTTGTTCATAGGGGTCATTAGGGTTAGGTGGGTTATTCATAGGAGTCATAGCGGGGTCATTAGGGTTAGGTGTTTTCATAGGGGTCATTAGGTTTAGGTAGGTTAGTAGGAGTCATAGCGGGGTCATTAGGGTTAGGTGGGTTATTCATAGGGGTCATTAGGGTTAGGTGGGTTATTCATAGCAGGGTCATTAGGGTTAGGTGTGTTATTCATAGGGGTCATAGCGGGGTCATTATCACCACCAAGCCAGCTCCAATGATCCTCTACAGGAAAGAAGTAGAGTAGATTCCTAATGTGTTGTGGGGTTAGTTTAACATTTTTAAACGTTGCCTTTTTATATTGGGGGGTCCACATTACTTTGGGGAATAAATGATAGTGACTGAAGGAAGCTGTGAGGGAGGCTGGTTGTAGTGACTGAAGGAAGCTGTGAGGGAGGCTGGTTGTAGTGACTGAAGGAAGCTGTGAGGGAGGCTGGTTGTAGTGACTGAAGGAAGCTGTGAGGGAGGCTGGTTGTAGTGACTGAAGGAAGCTGTGAGGGAGGCTTGTTCTCGTGACTGAAGGAAGCTGTGAGGGAGGCTGGTTCTCGTGACTGAAGGAAGCTGTGAGGGAGGCTGGTTGTAGTGACTGCAGGAAGCTGTGAGGGAGGCTGGTTCTAGTGACTGAAGGAAGCTGTGAGGGAGGCTGGTTCTAGTGACTGAAGGAAGCTGTGAGGGAGGCTGGTTCTAGTGACTGCAGGAAGCTGTGAGGGAGGCTGGTTCTAGTGACTGAAGGAAGCTGTGAGGGAGGCTGGTTCTAGTGACTGCAGGAAGCTGTGAGGGAGGCTGGTTCTAGTGACTGAAGGAAGCTGTGAGGGAGGCTGGTTGTAGTGACTGAAGGAAGCTGTGAGGGAGGCTGGTTCTAGTGACCGAAGGAAGCTGTGAGGGAGGCCAGCTGATGCTGGTTCTAGTGACTGAAGGACGCTGTGAGGTAGGTTGGTTCTAGTGACTGAAGGAAGCTGTGAGGGAGGCCAGTAGAGACTTGTTCTAGTGACTGAAGGAAGCTGTGAGGGAGGCTGGTTCTAGTGGCTGAAGGAAGCTGTGAGGGAGGCTGGTTGTAGTGACTGCAGGAAGCTGTGAGGGAGGCTGGTTCTAGTGACTGAAGGAAGCTGTGAGG
>NC_088240.1:100034535-100045895 GCF_036934945.1 Oncorhynchus masou masou | reverse complement strand
CCCCCTCCCAGGTGGCTCTCTGACACCCCCGCCCCCCTCTACCCCCACCACGGCCTTTAGACACCCCCACCCCACCACGGCCTTTAGACACCCCGCCCCCCTCTACCCCCACCACGACCTTAGACACCCCCGCCCCCCCTCTACCCCCACCACGCCTTTAGACACCCCCACCCCACCACGGCCTTTAGACACCCCCGCCCCCCTCTACCCCCACACGGCCTTTAGACACCCCGCCCCCGTCCCCAGTCGGCCCTCAGAAGAGCCCAACGGCCAGCCTGTGTGTGGAGCCTGAGCCTGTGGCGTTGTCCAGAGAGGACCGGACATCAGAAGACGGGACAGATCCAGACAGCTCAGACAAGGACCTGGCGGAGGTGCCAAGGTCAGTACACCTCCAGCTGTATTCCTCTACTGCTTCTTTCTATTGTCTGCTTAACTCCTCCCACTGAAGCTGGCTGTGGGCCTTCAGTGCTGGGCAGACTGTTGAGATGGCATTCAATTAGGACCCTTCCAGACTCACATGTTTAGATGGTATTCAGGACCCTTCCAGACTCACATGTTTAGATGGCATTCAATTAGGTCCCTTCCAGACTCACATGTTTAGATGGTATTCAATTAGGACCCTTCCAGACTCACATGTTTAGATGGTATTCAATTAGGACCTTCCAGACTCACATGTTTAGATGGTATTCAATTAGGACCCTTCCAGACTCACATGTTTAGATGGTATTCAATTAGTCCCTTCAGACTCACATGTTTAGATGGTATTCAATTAGGACCCTTCCAGACTCACATGGTGTTTAGATGGTATTCAATTAGGACCCTTCCAGACTCACATGTTTAGATGGTATTCAATTAGGACCCTTCCAGACTCACATGTTTAGATGGTATTCAATTAGGACCCTTCCAGACTCACATGTTTAGATGGCATTCAATTAGGACCCTTCCAGACTCACATGTTTAGATGGTATTCAATTAGACCCTTCCAGACTCACATGTTTAGATGGTATTCAATTAGGACCCTTCAGACTCATGTTTAGATGGTATTCAATTAGGACCCTTCCAGACTCACATGTTTAGATGGTATTCAATTAGGACCCTTCCAGACTCACATGTTTAGATGGTATTCAATTAGGACCCTTCCAGACTCACATGTTTAGATGGTATTCAATTAGGACCCTTCCAGACTCACATGTTTAGATGGCATTCAATTAGGACCCTTCCAGACTCACATGTTTAGATGGTATTCAATTAGGACCCTTCCAGACTCACATGTTTAGATGGTATTCAATTAGGACCCTTCCAGACTCACATGTTTAGATGGTATTCAATTAGGACCCTTCCAGACTCACATGTTTAGATGGTATTCAATTAGGACCCCCAGACTCCATGTTTAGATGGTAGGACCCTTCCAGACTCACATGTTTAGATGGTATTCAATTAGACCCTTCCTAGACTCACATGTTTTAGATGGTATTCAATTAGGACCCTTCCAGACTCACATGTTTAGATGGTATTCAATTAGGACCCTTCTAGACTCACATGTTTAGATGGTATTCAATTAGGACCCTTCCAGACTCACATGTTTAGATGGTATTCAATTAGGACCCTTCCAGACTCACATGTTTAGATGGTATTCAATTAGACCCCCAGACTCACTTCCAGACTCACATGTTTAGATGGTATTCAATTAGGACCCTTCCAGACTCACATGTTTAGATGGTATTCAATTAGGACCCTTCCAGACTCACATGTTTAGATGGTATTCAATTAGGACCCTTCCAGGGATGGTATTCAATTAGGACCCCCAGACTCACTTCCAGACGCACTCATGTTTAGATGGTATTCAATTAGGACCCTTCCAGACTGGCATTCATGTTTAGATGGATGTTCATTTAGACCCTTCCAGACATGTTTAGATGGTATTCAATTAGGACCCTTAACCATGTTTAGATGGTATTCAAAACCTTCCAGACTCACATGTTTAGATGGTATTCAATTAGGACCCTTCCAGTCTGAGGAAGGACCCTTCCAGACTCACATGTTTAGATGGAGACCCCCCAGACTCACATGTTTAGATTGGTATTCAATTAGGACCCTTCCAGACTCACATGTTTAGATGGTGTTCAATTAGGACCCTTCCAGACAGACTCACATGTTTAGATGGAAGACCCTTCACACATGTTTAGATGGATGACCCTTCCAGACTCACATGTTTAGATGGCACAATTAGGACTTCCAGACTCATGTTTAGATGGTATTCATTGGGACCCCCCAGAGAGGTATTCAGACCCTTCCAGACTCACATGTTTAGATGGTATTCAAGTTAGGGATACATGTACTGGAGGCCTGTCTCACATGTTTAGATGGTATTCAATTAGGACCCTTCAGACTCATGTTTAGATGGTATTCAATTAGGACCCCCCAGACTCACATGTTTAGATGGTATTCAATTAGGACCCTTCCAGACTCACATGTTTAGATGGTATTCAATTAGGACCCTTCCAGACTCACATGTTTGGTGGTATTTTGGCTCTTCTCCCAGTGATTTCCCTCCCTGTCAGAGCATGCTAGATGGTATTCAATTAGACCTTCCAGACCTACATGTTTAGATGGCTGGGGTTTGATGGTTTGGCTCTTCTCCCAGATGGTATTTTAGGGACCTTTCAGACCCATGTTTAGATGGCTGCCGTCCAGACTCACATGCTTGGGGGCTGCGGTGTTTTTAGATGGCAATTAGGACCCTTTCCCAGTGATTTCCTTCCCTTCCAGTCAGTTTAGCTGCATTCAACAGGTCCCTTCCAGACTCACATGTGGTGATTTGGCTCTTCTCCCAGTGATTTCCTCCCTGTCAGGAGCTGCTGTGGCCCTGTGGGGGCTAGTGGTGGTTTGGCTCTTCTCCCAGAGAGAATTTCCTCCCCGTCATGGGGCTGAGCTGCTGCCCTGGGGCTAGTGGTGGTTTGGCTTTTCTCCCAGTGATTTCTCCTCCCCTGTCAGAGCTGCCGTAGCCCTGGGGCTAGTGGTGGTTTGGCTTTCTCCCAGTGGGGATTTCCCTCCCCTGTCAGAGCGGCGTGTGGCCCTGGGGCTAGTGGTGGTTTGGCTCTTCTCCCAGTGATACCCCTCCCTCTCTGTAAGATACATTCTCATGGTCTGTTTGTGCATAAAGGGGGTATTTATTTCTACAGGTCAAAACCAAGATTGGGGTCAATTCCGTTTTTGATTCCTGTCAATTCAGGAAGTACACTGAAATTACAAATTTCAATTCTCTTCAAGCTTCAAAAAAAAAATGATTTAACATTTTGAATTTAGTTTTACTTTCTGAATTGAAATGGAATTGAACTCAACCCTGGTGGAAAGGTCAGAGCACTAGATCAACCGTCCCGTGTATATTTTGGTTCCAGTTTAAAGATCTTGGTGGTGTTCTCTCAGGCTGTTGGTGCTCCAGTTGGCAGCACCTGATGAATGTGCTGTCTGAAACCCCTATGCAGCAGCAACAGACAAAAGGCTCCGTACAAAACAACATCATCTTGACCTTCTTACTTTTCTTCCGTTCAATCTTTTTATTTCATTTTAAAAGGTCAGATTGTTTCATTGATATGATTTGATGTACGTATCTGACAGGAAGCAATTCAAAGGCTGGGTTTCACCTCTTTTATCCTCTCATAGAGCACACCGTGCAACAGGAACATAGAGGTCAGAGGTCAACAGTAGAACTGTTCTCTAACCAACTACATACTTTG
This sequence comes from Oncorhynchus masou masou, assembly GCF_036934945.1. Taxonomy (NCBI): domain Eukaryota; kingdom Metazoa; phylum Chordata; class Actinopteri; order Salmoniformes; family Salmonidae; genus Oncorhynchus; species Oncorhynchus masou. The sequence goes on along the minus strand of NC_088240.1, from coordinate 100,042,158 downwards.
TTCTTCATAATGCTGATGGTGCTTTGACATGTGTTCCTGGCCAGACACGGTTCGTCCGTTGTGTCAGCAGGGCCCGGACCAGGCAGAGTTTGGTCTGAACGGTTCTTCGGTTGTGTCAGCAGGGCCCGGACCAGGAAGAGTTTGGTCTGAACGGTTCTTCGGTTGTGTCAGCAGGGCCCGGACCAGGAAGAGTTTGGTCTGAACGGTTCTTCGGTTGTGTCAGCAGGGCCCGGACCGGGAAGAGTTTGGTCTGAACGGGTCTTCTGTTGTGTCGGCAGGGCCCGGACCAGGAAGAGTTTGGTCTGACCTATTTGGGTCACGTGCTCTATAGATGGTTCAACATAAATTAATTAATTCATTTTCTTTAAAATATGAAACAGATCAAAAGGTGAGATGTTGTTGTGTACCGGGTCCAGACAGCGGTTTCTACGTGGTCCGTTAGTCTGGTCTCTACCTACCAACCCACATTGTTGTGTCCTGGGTCCATACAGCGGGTTCCACGTGGTCCGTTAGTCTGGTCTCTACCTACCAACCCACGTTGTTGTGTCCTGGGTCCATACAGCGGGTTCTACGTGGTCCGTTAGTCTGGTCTCTACCTACCAACCCACGTTGTTGTGTACCGGGTCCATACAGCGGGTTCTACGTGGTCCGTTAGTCTGGTCTCTACCAACCCACGTTGTTGTGTACCGGGTCCATACAGCGGGTTCTGGTCCGTTAGTCAGGTCTACCAACCCACGTTGTTGTGTACTGGGTCCATACAGCGGGTTCTACGTGGTCCGTTAATCTGGTCTCTACCTACCAACCCACGTTGTTGTGTGCTAGGTCCATACAGCGGGTTCTACGTGGTCCGTTAGTCTGGTCTCTACCTACCAACCCACGTTGTTGTGTCCGGGTCCATACAGCGGGTTCTACGTGGTCCGTTAGTCTGGTCTCTGCCTACCAACCCACGTTGTTGTGTACCGGGTCCATACAGCGGGTTCTACGTGGTCCGTTAGTCAGGTCTCTACCTACCAACCCACGTTGTTGTGTACCGGGTCCATACAGCGGGTTCTACGTGGTCCGTTAGTCTGGTCTCTACCTACCAACCCACGTTGTTGTGTACCGGGTCCATACAGCCCGGGTTCCTACGTGGTCCGTTAGTCTGGTCTCTACCTACCAACCACGTTGTTGTGTACCGGGTCCATACAGCGGGTTCTACGTGGTCCGTTAGTCTGGTCTTTACCTACCAACCCACGTTGTTGTGTACCGGGTCCATACAGCGGTTCTCGTGTGGTCCGTTAGTCTGGTCTCTACCTACCAACTCACGTTGTTGTGTCCTGGGTCCATACAGTGGGTTCTACGTGGTTCGTTAGTCTGGTCTCTACCTACCAACCCACGTTGTTGTGTACCGGGTCCATACAGCGGGTTCTACGTGGTCCGTTAGTCTGGTCTCTACCTACCAACCCACGTTGTTGTGTACCGGGTCCATACAGCAGGTTCTACGTGGTCCGTTAGTCTGGTCTCTACCAGCCCACGTTGTTGTGTACCGGGTCCATACAGCGGGTTCTACGTGGTCCGTTAGTCTGGTCTCTACCTACCAACCCACGTTGTTGTGTACCGGGTCCTGGTTCTACGTGGTCCGTTAGTCTGGTCTCTGCCTACCAACCCACGTTGTTGTGGACCGGGTCCATACAGCTGGTTCTACGTGGTCCGCAGTCTGCTTGCCCACGTTGTGTACCGGGTTATATCTGATATGACAAGTCTTGTCTACCTGACACGTTGTTGTGTACCAGGTCCATACAGCGGGTTTAGTTCCGTTAGTCTGGTATTATACCATCGTTGTTGTGCTGGACTGACTGGCTGACTGACTGGCTGTCTGGTCTCTACCTACCAACCCACTGGGGATGGCTGATCCAGGATGGCTGACTGGCTGGAGCTGGCTGGCTTGGCTGACTGGCTGGATGATATGACAACTTTGCTGACTGGTTTATTGACTGGTTGGTATTATTCATGGCTGATGCTGGCTGACTGGACTGGCTGACTGGATGGCTGACTGGATGGCTGACTGGCTGGATGACTGGATGGCTGACTGGCTGGATGACTGGATGGCTGACTGGATGTGGATGACTGGATGGCTGACTGATGACTGGATGACTGGATGACTGGCTGGCTGACTGCTGGCTGGCTGGCTGGCTGGCTGGCTGGCTGGCTGGCTGGCTGGCTGGATGGCTGGCTGGCTGACTGGCTGGCTTACTGGATGTGAGTGGCTGGATGACTGGCTGGCTGATGACTGGCTGGATGACTGGCTGGCTGGCTGGCTGGCTGTCTGACTGGCTGGATGGTTGATGCCCAGCAGACAGTAAGGAGAAGTTATGTATAACAGTAGCCTTGGTCTCTGTGTTGCAGCATGGACGGAGAAACTTGTGTGTGTGTGTGTGTGTGTGTGTTGCAGCAGGTTTAGTCAAAGCACCTGCCAGTCCAAGGTTAATAAAATGAATGTTGTTCATAGAAATCTCGGTGACAATAAGATGTGGTTGTATCTTTTACTCTGTTGCTTTTAAACCCCCAAAATACTTGAATGTGCCTTTTACGGTAGTCCCAGGGTTTCCATAGTAACGTGATAGGGAATGAAGCGCTGTTTGCTATTAGGACAGTGTGACAGAGTTGACTTCATATACCCTGAATGGTCATTGTCCTGTATACTGTTGATCAAAAATAAACCGTGTGGCTAACTCAAATAGGAATGTATGGTTGTATGTGCCCACGGTCGCGTACCAAATGTGTTGTTAGCATGTACTGACCTAGGATGTCTTCTTTATGTCCTAGGTACTCAGTCTATGTGATAGAATGACCCATTGGTTACGTTCTTAGTGGTGCCCTATTCTCTTCATAGTGCACTACAGGGGAAAGGGTTGCCATAGGGCTCTGGTCAATAGTAGTGCACTATATAGGGGAAAGGGTTCCATTTGGGACTCAAACATTGTGATGACACTGGACGATCCTCCACCATTGGTTATGGTTTAGGGTTTAGGCAGGTAATGCTGGCCTCTGTAATACTGGCCTTGGTAATACTGGCCTCTGTAATACTGGCCTTGGTAATACTGGCCTCGGTAATACTGGCCTCTGTAATACTGGCCTGTGTAATACTGGCCTGTGTAATACTGGCCTGTGTAATACTGGCCTGTGTAATACTGGCCTGTGTAATACTGGCCTCTGTAATGCTGGCCTCTGTAATGCTGGCCTCTGTAATACTGGCCTCGGTAATACTGGCCTCGGTAATACTGGCCTCTGTAATACTGGCCTCTGTAATACTGGCCTCTGTAATACTGGCCTCTGTAATGCTGGCCTCTGTAATACTGGCATCGGTAATACTGGCCTCTGTAATGCTGGCCTCGGTAATACTGGCCTCTAATGCTGGCCTCGGTAATACTGGCCTCGGTAATACTGGCCTTTGTAATGCTGGCATCGGTAATACTGGCCTCTGTAATACTGGCCTGTGTAATGCTGGCCTCTGTAATACTGGCCTCTGTAATACTGGCCTGTGTAATACTGGCCTCTGTAATACTGGCCTCTGTAATACTGGCCTCTGTAATACTGGCCTCTGTAATACTTTGGCATCGGTATGCATTGGCCTCTGTAATACTGGCCTCTGTAATACTGGCTGTGTAATACTGGCATCGGTAATACTGGCCTGTGTAATGCTGGCCTCTGTCTGCTGGCCTCTGTAATACTGGCCCTCTGCCTGTGTAATACTGGCCTCTTAATACTAGCCTGTGTAATGCTGGCATCGGTAATACTGGCCTCTGTAATACTGGCCTCGGCCACTAGCCTCGGTAATACTGGCCTCTGTAATACTGGCCTGGTAATACTGGCCTGTGTAATACTGGCCTCGGTAATACTGGCCTCTGTAATACTGGCCTCTGTAATGCTGGCCTCTGTAATACTGGCCTCTGTATACTGGCCTGTGTAACTGGCCTCGGTAATACTGGCCTCTGTAATACTGGCCTCTGTAATACTGGCCTCTGTAATACTGGCCTGTGTAATACATGGCCTGTGTAATGCTGGCCTCTGTAATACTGGCCTCTGTAATACTGGCCTCTGTAATACTGGCTCTGTGTAATGCTGGCCTCTGTAATACTGGCCTGTGTAATGCTGGCCTCTAATACTGGCCTGTGTAATGCTGGCCTCTGTAATACTGGCCTCTGTAATACTGGCCTCTGTAATACTGGCCTCTGTAATACTGGCCTCGGTAATACTGGCCTGTGTAATGCTGGCCTCTGTAATACTGGCCTCGGCTATTAATACTGGCCTCTGTAATGCTGGCCTGTAATACTGGCCTCTGTACTGGCCTGTGTAATACTGGCCTCTGTAATGCTGGCCTCTGTAATACTGGCCTCTGTAATACTGGCCTGTGTAATACTGGCCTCTGTAATACTGGCCTCTGTAATACTGGCCTGTGTAATACTGGCCTGTAATACTGGCCTCTGTAATACTGGCCTCAGAACAGCGTGGACCATAACATTCCATTTGTTTGTTGTTTCCCATGAGATTCAGGTTAGTTTTATGTAACTGTGCAGTCACAACCTGACTGAAAATGTTTTAAAAAACAACCTGAACTTGTTCAACTTGTTCAAACTTGTTCAATAAAATGTATTTTTTAAACCGTACATGCTTATGGCTGAGTTGATCTGTTTTCAATCAGTGATGCTTCAACAGGTCTTAGAAGGAACTGAAATCCAATGCAAATTGACAGCAAGAAGCCCGACAGATAATGTTTGACTAAAATATATTTTCAGTCTACAAATGATTTGTAATTATGTTCCCCCCCACAGTGGCTGAATCTATTTGATGATCCGTCCTCTAGTCCGTGTCCCAAATGCCTACATTTAGAAGTAGACCTCGTCTTGTTTAATCTGCTTGACAAGAGGTTAAAGTGCCTCCATAACTCCATCCTCCCACTCTGCTGTCTCAGGCTCCATCTGGTCTCTGGCTGGTCTCTGGTGTGATTTTCATTGTGGTTTATGATGTGAATCGATGCAGGCTACTTCTAGGAAGCCACTCACGCCATTCCAGGAATGTAATTCAAGTGTTTCTAGAAGAGGCCTTTTGGTTATCAGTCATTTCATTTCCTCCAGCAGCATCCGTTACGCAGGACTGCGGAGCTATTATTATCTGGGAAGAAGTGTCATTGGATTTGCAGTAAGGCTCTGGGAAAAACACTTTCTCATCTAAACAAGGACAGCATATTTCTCTGCTTGTAAAATGGTTGGTGGGGTGCAATAATGTGCTTGTCTTTTTTTATACTATGATTTATTAAAACATGAACTGGCACAGTGGAGAGGTTTAAAGCTCTTTTAAAAACAGTTATGCTATTTGATTCATTATAAGAGTCCTGACTTGGAGAAACCGTTTTAAATGTCAGTATGATATGTGGATTACCATGTTGTACACGGGGCCTTCAGAAATGATTTCACACCCCTTGACCTTTTCCATGTTTCGTTACAGACGGAATTTTAAATGGAGTTTTTTTGTCAATCAAATATTATTATTATAATTTTTTTTTTACAAATAGTATAATTTTTCTTCCACTTTGACATTGGAGTATTTTGTGTAGATAGTTGATAAACATGACAATTAAATGAATTTTAATCCCTTTGTATACGACAAAATGTGGAAAAAGTCAAGGGTGTGAATACTTTCTGACAACCAGAGATATTAGAAAAGGAGGAGATAGGAATCCCACAGCAAAGATATTGGAGAAGGAGGAGATAATAGAAAAGGAGGAGATAGTAATCCCACAACCAGAAATATTAGAGAAAGGAGATAGGAATCCCACAACCAGAGATATTAGAGAAAGGAAGGAGATAGAGTCCCACAACCAGAGATATTCGAGAAGAAAGGAGGAGATAGGAATCCCACAACCAGAGATAATGGAGAAGGAGGAGATATTAGAGAAAGGAGGAGATAGGAATCCCACAACCAGAGATGTTAGAGGAAGGAGGAGATAGGAATCCCACAACCAGAGATATGAGAGAAAGGAGGAGATAGGAATCCCACAACCAAAGATATTAGAGAAAGGAGGAGATATGAATCCCATGGTCAATAATTGGCGGAAGGCATATCTCCGTCACACGGTTGCTAAGATAATCGCCACGCAATCCCTTTTCAAAGTCAGGGTATGATGCCACGTTCTAAAAATGTCCAACTTGATATCTGGTTGTCGATATGCACGTGCCACGTTCAACCAGATAGCAAGTCGAACATTTCCTGCTTTCTGACGAGCACGTGAACGCAGCAATCAGGCCTGGAATTTAGTGGCGATTTCTGAAGGGTATTTTTGTCATATGAAACCGTTTACATTTCTGATGCGCTTTTGTAAAACTGTGTATTCCCACGAATTGCCATTTTGGAACATTTGTGCGTATAGCCTTCTGCCTTGTGGGCATTGCTGTGTTTTTATCATGGGAAGAAATAACCTAATAGTTGATAAACATTTCAAGCTAAACATTCTGATTCTTTTGCATCAGCCTCATTGCTTTTTAGAAGTTGTTTTTATGTACAGTGGCTGTATTGTGTTCTGACGCTTCCAAAACCGCACCAGAGTCTGTTTTGAGAAAATGTATTTCTCGAAGAGAAGGACAAGATGACCAATAAGAATAGGTGAACTTTTGTACTACGGGGGATAGTATGTCCACATAGGCTCGTGCTTTTGCTGTTCCTTAGGCCTACTGATCTGGTTGGCTGACGGAAAGGAAATATGGAAATGATTGGAACATCCTCAATATGCACCTTGGAATTGGATAAGAATGACGGGCGGCGTTGCTTCCCCGATGTCTGTCTTCACTTGTAGCCCACTGAGATGAGTCTGTCTTCACTTGTAGCCCACTGAGATGAGTCTGTCTTCACTTGTAGCCCACTGAGATGAGTCTGTCTTCACTTGTAGCCCACTGAGATGAGTCTGTCTTCACTTGTAGCCCACTGAGATGAGTCTGTCTTCACTTGTAGCCCACTGAGATGAGTCTGTCTTCACTTCACTTCAGTGCCGAGATGCTTCTGAGAAGGACCTGATCACATGACAGGCATGGACGAATAAGAATTGAGATAACTGACAGCCATGTGAGTGAGAGGTACTTCGTAGCACGGCGATTGGCAGCTGGGAGAAGGGAATTATAACTATTATATTCCTCCCAAAAGGCACAACGGACACTTCAGCTGCAAGGTATGGATTTCTTTAGGGAGCATTATAATGCTGCTGGGAAATTCTAGGGTTGGCAGCAATAGTGGACAAACCTGCCAGTTTTCACAGACTGTATCCAACACAATGCGACTAAAGATAAACCATATTACAGAGAATATCTCAGTCTTCGAGGAAAAAATGTAATGTTGTACTTCTTCATGATATTCAATGCTAATGTTGGGCTTTTGAGCTCGCGCCCAATCGACTCCCACTGGATGCGTTCCAGCAGATCACTGTTGTCACTTGCTCCTACATGTCAAATGTGTGAAATTGACAAAAAAAAACGTGATTTAAAGGTCATGAAGTTTTGCACTGCGAGAACAACAGATTTTTACCTTGTCAGCTCAGGGATTCGTTCCGGCAACCTTTCGGTTACTGTTCCAACGCTCTAACCACTCCGTGCCGCC